>NC_052053.1:35281492-35553992 GCF_903992535.2 Arvicola amphibius | reverse complement strand
TGAAAGCCCATGTGACTGTATAAGCAAGCCTGCGGTGCCCACTGCTACCGGGCATAGCTTTATCTGCTCTCATACTTTCTTCGGTCACAAACACACAGTTATCTGATGAAGCATCGATCATTTTCCTTCTCCTCTCTCTATTCGGCTCCTCTAACTTTCCTGTCAGAAGCCTGAAAAAAAAAATCTGCAGTTACTGTAGCTGAGGGGAGACAAAGTTTAACTTATGGGTTGGCAATTGGAGAATAATTCATGAGCAGATTTCTAGCAAATTATATGATTTGCTAAATTTTGGTCTTTGATTTATATTTATGTACTCCTGCTACTGCTATAAGGTTGTGCCAGCCTCAATTAGATCATGAATGAGATCATTTTAATTCAGCCCCCCCAAACTGTGACCTGACCATGGTCTGAAAGTGTTCAAAAAGTAATTTTAAGCCTCCTTTTGATTTGAAAAGGAATACTGCATGCTTGGTCGTTCATACAAATAACATAAAACTTAATTATTGGATGATTTGGCAGAGGATCTTCTTGCCAAACAACAGTCAATGCCAGCTACTGTGAAGCTGGCGTTACCCAGGCCCTAGCCCACAGCCCCCTTGTGTATGGGTGTTTGTTCATTGTGTCTTAGGGCAAGATATTCCAGCTAGGATTCACGGCTCTGGGATGCAGGGTGCAACCCAAAGGGTGCACCGTATTTATAACTCCAGTTAAAAAATGCTGTCTCACCTAGAAGGGAAGTAGATCTGCGCTGTCAAATCACCAGGAGGCTGCGACAAAGGGAGCTTGCAGCCTGACACACGGTGTAACAACATAGCAAACACCTTTAATTCTGTCATGTCTCATACCCTTTACTTTCTCACACATCTATGGCTGCTCGAACGTTGACACCTACACTCTCTTTCGAAACTAAATAAGGCGATCTTATTTAAGCCCAAATGCAACACCTGTAAAGTTATTCTTGTGCCCAACAAAAAATAACCATTAACTTCTTCCTCAAAAAAAAAAAAAAAAAAGAAAAGAAAAAGAAAAAGAAAAAACTCTCTGCTTGTTCTGCAAAGGCTTGAGCTGGTAACCGGTGGCCCCAGGGCTCAACTCCCAGCTTCACATGACCTCTCAGCTCTGACACACAGAAAGGCAAGACTTCCCCTTCCCAAGGATGCTAGGGTGGGGAGACCGTGACTGTCCCATTGGCCTTTACAGCTTCTCGAGCTGCAGCCCCTTTCTTCATCACAACTTCCACACTTCTGGTGTCTTCCATAGTAAGAAGCAAGGCCCCAGCTGCTCCATTCCCTCTAGCGACCAGCGTCTAATATTTTAAAAGCTAGAAATGAAAATAGCTTTTCTAAAGATATTTCTTGGAATATTTAATGCGCTGTCTTGACTCCCTTTCTCTATCTTTTTTTTTCCTTGCCAATTATAAACCACCATTTGGAGGGCTTATGAGCAATGTAAGTCCACCTCATCTAATTAAGCCGCATTGTTTTAAAAGCTTGAACAGTTTTCATGTCTACAGGACTTGTCTGAATAATAAAGTGCTAGAGCCAGGATTCTGAGTGTCTGTGGAGAGCCAGGATTTCATCTGCTGAGTGCAAAGGGCCAGGCACTGAAAGAGTTAACCCGCATTGCTGGGTAGGTTAATATCACAGCTGCCCGGTACCTCACTTAACAAAAGCCTCCTTTTGCAAACAGACTCCCACCCCCCCCCCACCCCCAGTGTCCAAAGGTGTTTACTGAAGTAAATCTGCCTAAATCCTTCATTGCTTGAGTCATGGGGGTGGATAGGAGGGGTGGAAGGTGTAGGGCTAATCTCTTTTTGTAAATTCTGTAAATCTTCTGGGAAAAAGGGGGAAAAAAACCCTAGGAATCTGTGTCACATGCCCATGTACAACTCCTAATGTGTCCATTCCTGTACCACATGGGGGTTGGAAAAGTCACCCATATCAAACAGTTCTCTCTTTTGGGGAAAGCCTGTATGTCCAAGGGTGTGTGTGTGTGGGGGGGGGGGTTGCATTGTGCATGTGATCTAATTGTCGAGGAAGAACTGTTGGTATCTTAAAAGTGGTTTCAGAAAGTGGAAAAAAAAAGACAAGATCGTTCTACAGCAAGATAATATACTCAAAAGTTGTCACGAGAGGGACCTGCTTTTGCCGTGGTCTTGTTCCGGTATCATCAGCTGCATGTTACTTTTGCATGTTGAAAATGGAGACAAATAACCAGGGAAACCTGACAGGTCTGCCTCCGAGGGTTTAAACAATTCCCAGCAAGAAGGAGCCCTTTAGGCACGAACTTTCTCTGTCAAGAAAACGTGAATACCACCAGCCCCTCCCTACCAATCCTGAAGCATCCAGTTTGAGATACAAAAAGGCCTGTCATCTCACAAATGTTAAACATACTAAAAAAATCTGAAAAAAAAAGTATGGAGAAGGTGTGAAAAACGTGGCACTTTACAGCCCTCAAAGCTTTTTAAAATAGAACAACTTTTCCCCCTAAAATTCTTTTCAGAGATTTTTTTTCCTTTTTGGCTCATCTGAGAGTTTCTTTCTTGGCTTTTTTCCCCTTTCATTTGAAAATATGAATTATCATAAAAAGTCAGGGTTGGGGGGAGAGAATGGGAAAGTCTTTTCCAGTTTTCCTGAGGTTTTTCTTTTTTCTTCTTTTTGTCTGTGTTCAGGCTGTGCACCAGCCCCTTCAGCCAGACCAGGGCTGGTTCTCCAAGCCCGCCCCTTCCCGCCCACCCTCCACTGCTCTCGCCTCCTAGGTCATGTGGTAAACAATCATAGTTATTAAGGCCAAATTGTAAGTAGCATTCGAGAGTGGGAAGTCTGCACACCTGACCCCCCAAATCTAACAGGCTTCTGGGGTAGAATTCAATCCCTCTCTTAACACTTTTTACCTCAAGTGGAGAGGTGGCCATGAATAGTACAGACATGCCATCTTGTAACACTATATGCCTGTCAGGAGGGACAGGCAGGGTTGAGCATCAGCTATATAAGGCTGGTAACTAGGGGAAGGCCCAACAAACAGCCACAAACACCTAAGTTACTTTACTGAGCCCCTATCCTCTACTGCCCCTCTCTCTCTCTCTCTCTCTCTCTCTCTCTCTCTCTCTCTCTCTCTTTTCATCTTGGCTTTCTGTGGCAGAATGCAAATGGAGCCTGCCGGCGGTGAAGGGCTGAATTGTGATTAAGAAGAAGAAGAGCTCCTTTCTTTGTTCTCCCCTCAGGGGATGTTTACTGGGAGAGACACAGCGGATCAGATATGAAAGGCATTCAGGTCAGCATTGATGTGAGCGAAAGTGAAATCATACCTAAGGCATTCAAAAGACCGCCGTGTCAGGGGTTCAGCTAACGGTGCAGCTACTGTGTGTCTTCCCAGAGAGGCAGAAAACCCTTCCACTGACTGGCGACTTCTTTTTCCCCTAATTTGCTACAAAATTATAAGCGCTCCCCCCACCCCATTTGCTTCTCACCACACGACACAACAGTGAGGATTTTCTCTCCTCCTGGACCACACACAAAACCAGACCAACTTCTAATGATGGTATTACATAAATGAACCAGCAAGGCACCAATCCGATCTGTGAAAGATTTTTAAACAGGTGTACTCGCGTGGGCTCGTGTAGATATATGATACGCAGGAGAGAATTGAGAGGAGAGAAAACTCCAAAAGACACATGCATGGATGGCTTTTCCTGTCAGCACCCTGACAGGAAACACAATACACGCACGCACGCACGCACGCACGCACACACACACACACACACACACACAGAGAGAGAGAGAGAGAGAGAGAGAGAGAGAGAGAGAGAGAGAGAACACCTTAAATGAAATCCTTTATTTACTTTGTAATTACTAGTTACACTTTTCTTGAGAGCTTTCACTCTGACACAACTGTCACCCAGATAAAAGTATTTGGCACACAGCTCATGGAGGCAAGGCTTCTTGAAGCCTGATGATTATTATCGTTGTTTTTCCTCTAAAAACTGTTTGATGAAGAAATCCTTGGATCTTACTTTTAAAAGTTTACAGTCCCCACAGCCCAAATAGTCATTCAATAGGTTCACCCCCCACCCCAGTGGTAAGCTGATGATGTTGGCACAAACAGAGCTGTATAAATATATACAAAATTCACAAATCACAGCAAACACACTCACAACAAGGAGGTGCCTGGATGCTTCAAGGCTCAAAAATTAAAAGAAAAATCACATTATCTTCTGGTTGCTTAAGAAATAAAGAAACGGGGCTGTGTTTCTTGGTTTTGCTCACCCTTCTCTCTGCTCTGAATTCTATTCTTCCACATTCACGTCTTGGCTGAAAAGAATATTTGGGTTTATGTTCACATCTGCTTTTGTAGTGACATTTTACATATTTTCAACTAGTGTTTCTGCACCACAGATTTTCCTCCTTTATCTCTTTGCTCTAAAAAGACAAGCAAAGAGCAATCAAAAAGGTGTCTGACTTGGCCATTCAGACAATTGCCCCCTTGTGGGAATGCGGGGATGAATGGTACAGTGGACACCCAGCACCATTGACGTTATAAACATGTAAATGAAACACATTAGCGCAGACAATCAATTGTCTGTGAGCATTGCAAACCTGCACTCCCTCTCTCTGTGACAGGCACAAAATAGTGTCTACCTTGGGAAGCCACAGTGCTGGAGAGGAGCAGGACAAAGAGTCTCCTTTCACATAGAAGAAAATGCACCTTCAGAGCCTTGGAAGAATGCAGATGACAAAGAGCGCTGGAAGGAAAAGCACCCCCCTGCCCGCCACCCACCCCCCGCCCCAGCCCCGGAATAATCAGGGTCCTGTTAGAGAGCTAGAGCAGCCTCCAGCCTTCATTCCTACCTTCAGGGAAAGCACACTTTCTCTCCCAACCCCAGGAAAATATGGCATCAGGGTCTTGAACAACCTCTTGTAATTTTTCTTTAAGCAAATTAAGAAAGAGAGAATGAAGGGGAAGAATGTGAACCCTATGACCGAGCTGTTTACCAGGGAGCTGCAGTCTAGGTTTTCCCCCACGTTTGAAAATAAAGGCGAAAAGATGTGAAATCATTTTCACTTGACAGCAGAACGACATTACAAAGTTTCAAACCTTGAAGGCTACCCCTTCTCCCTGGTGGACCGGCACAGCACGGATGCCACCAGGCTGGCGGCTGGCTCCGCTGCGAAGCAAAGCACGTGTCTACCCCAATTGGCTTAGTTTTTCCAAACCCAAATAAAACAAATAGATCAGTCTAGATAACATAGCCCCCAGCCTTGTGTGTGCAGCGTCTCCACAGAGAGAACAGGATGGAGATGGATCTCTCTGGAGCACCCTCAAAACTGGTACCTGACGTATATAGAGCCTGAGAGCATTCAAAGTAAGGAAACAGGCTCCCTAGAAGAAGCTCATGAACTTTACGAAAGCGACTTGCCAAAGATTTCCACTGTTGCAGAGATGGGTAAGTTGTAACTACTGACAGCCTGAAGGGCACTGTCTTGCTTTGATATGGATAGAGGGTCTCTCACTCCCAGTGGCCCACCCCTACTTCACCTCTGAGGGAGGGGAGGTGAAAGCCTCCTCTCGAGAAGGGGTTGATTGCAGTCCCTTTTCTTTCCATTTAAGCACCTCTGCACTGGTAGCAGCTTCTCCATCCCCACTGCCTCTGAGCTTCAGTAACAGCACCTCTACTCCCTTCAAAAAAGTGGAAAGGAGTGAAGATTTCTTTTAAGCAGGGAGAATCATTTCTGCTCATCTGATTGCTTCTCCCCACGACATTCAACTTGAGTACTTTTCTTTGTAAACTGAAAATCAGAGAGCAAAGGTGTTTGGTAAAAGCTGCCCTGCCTGCCCGCCCCCACCTCCTAGCCCACAGCACCCAAACCTTTAAGTAGAAACTTCGAAGCAAAAATCAAGCTAACTTTTCCTTCCTTCTTTCATTTCCTTCTTCTCCCTTCCTAATTCAGTTTTCCCTTAGAAGACAACTTCATTCCTTCCTCTGAAACAGTCAGCCCAGCGATTTCATTTTTGTTACAACGTGCATACGCCTGTGTGATTTTTTCCAGAGGCTGATGGTGGGACGCAGGGGAACTGGGGAGGCAGGCCCCCTCTCTTCACAGAAGGTTGTTAATCAAGAAGACACTGGAGCATCCCAGGACCTGCTGCCTAAATCAAGGGGTGAAAGCAACAAACTTTGCAAGTTACAAAGTGGCAGTGGTGGCAGACTGCAGTCCTTCTACTGTGGAGTGCTCATTCCTGCCTCCAAGGCTATGTGGAGATAGTGGGGTATAATCAGAGGACCATGGCGAGGGGGGGAGGGCTGGCATTCCCCCTCCTCTCCAGCCTTAGTGAAAGTGTTACAAAGTGAGTCAGGCGGTAGAGGATCATCTGACTGAACTTTCTTGAAACCTACACACATTCTTGTCTGCTGGCTATTTGCTTTTTGCCTCCTTCCCCTAGCCCCACTCCCCTTTTCCTCCCTGAACATCTTATTTTCTAGGAAGAGATTTCCTGCTTTCCCTGTGGGCGAAAGGAGAGGAACTACTAGCCATGGGTTAACTTGGTCTTGGCACTGTCTTTGCTAGTCATCTTGCTGGCCTGAGAATATTGGGAGGTTGGATTTTTAGATTGCTCCTCTCTTTCTATATTTATGTCCCCTGATCTGCCTTCTTGTCCTCGGCTTTTATAAAAATAATAGCACACATCACCACCTTCTAGGCCAAGGTTTTGGCCAGCCACACACGGACTGTTTTGCCGGTTTTGTTTCCTTGTCATTTAGTCTATACATACATATACGGTTGACTTCATTAAAATTATATAAAGTGCCATTTCAGGTCTTGGGCCTCCCCCCTCGCAGCTTCTACTTCTACGATTATTGTTGCTATTATTCCTTTCCAGGAATTTCTATATGATGCTGATAAGCATCATCATATTTAGTGTTATCAGCAAAGACACAAGCTCAAAAGTGACATCTTTTCCATGAATCCAGGAGAGAAGAAAAACCCACTCAGTTCAGATAAATCCTGGCAATTCCCAAAGGAAAATGCATTGGGTATGTATTTGATGAAAAAGAAAATGAAAGAGGCATGGGGGGGTGCCTCTCCTACCTGCTTCTCAAGACCTGGACACTGCTAAGTCAGATTAAACCCAATGAAAACACTGACAAGTCCCCAGCTCACAGCACATTTTCTCATAGACACTTTGGAAAAAGAGAAAGGTAACAGTCTAAGTCAGAGAAGCCGGCAATAGACAGACTAGCTACTGAGTGTTTAGGGTTTGGGATAAATGCCTGAAAATAGTAATTCAACTGTATCCACCTCAGAGATGGGAAGCTTGTCCCCAAATCGTGACTGCTCATAGGAAATGGTTGGTGTCCCTGACCGCATCCCTCCCTCCCTGGGACACTGTGTTACCTGGGAGGCCCCAATAGCCTGTGCCACCAGAGTTCCCAGGGAGCCTGGATCTCTCCCTGTCCCCAAACTGGGCTGTGGCCTGACCTCCCTGCTGGAGCCAAGTTGGTATTTCACAGTAATAGCATGTAGGGAGTGTAAGGAGGAAGAACAAGAAGAAACAAACACTTCAAACAGTCTTTACTGCAGAAGAAAAGAATACTTCTGGTAGCCTAGCTTTTAAATCTCATTCTCTCCTCTCTCTCGAATTTCTCTCTCTCTCTCTCTCTCTCTCTCTCTCTCTCTCTCTCCCCCTCTCTCTCTCTTTCTCTCTCTCTCAGAAAAATAACAGTTTAACGTGGGGGTGGGTGGGGGGGTGGCTTCATGACAAAGCTTTTGTTATCCAGATGATCAGCGACTGCTTCAGATACTTGTAAGGGGGGAAGCCCCACAACAGACATTGATTTTAGAAAATCAATAACTAACATTTAATAAAGGGAACAGAGGAAACACAAGAGAGGAGAGGGGAACATTGGATGTAATTTTAGTGTCTACTAAATTACCCAGAGATGGAGAAGGGGAGGTCTCCTGTATAAGGACCACCTTAAATAATGCCAGGCAGCAATGAAGAAAAAATTAAATTAAAAGAGAGACACACGCACACACTTAAAAGGAGGTTGCCTGAACCGAATCTTGGGGACCAGCTTGGAATATATTATTGTCCTTGTTTTTTGTAATACCAAGCCAAGCAAACAGATCAAAGACAGCACAAAGAGGAAAGGCAGGATAATATAACGTACAGTTTTTGACTAAAATTCCTCTGTCACCCCCCCCATATGGTTCTCCACCTCCACCACAACAAGCAAAAGACATAACACACACACACACACACACACACACACACACACACACACGGAGAGGGGTGAGAGAGGAAGATTATTCGTCTCTAAGCAGAATTCTTAAGTCTTTGTGTTTGACGCCCTCCAGCACCCCCAGACTCCCACACTGCACCCCCAGCCCCCACCCCGCCAACCCTCTGCACGCGGTGCAGGATTGAGACAGGCTAGGGGGGCGCACAATTGTCCTCTCTAGTGGAAAGTTGTTCCAAGTGGGCCCGGAGAGTACCCGCTAGGAGCAGGCTTGGGGGAGCGAGAACCCGGGCGTGTGCTACGACCCTAGTGCCCAGCCCGGGAGCGTCTACACCGCCCGCGCCCGCTAAGCGGGCTGAGAGCGAAAGGAGAGTGAAGTTTCCTTTCCGATTCTCATTCTCGGCTGGAGCGGCTGGATGGCTTGTTTGTTTTGAGGGGATGTTCCCCCCTCCCCGTTTCTTTTCATTTTTTTCTTTTTAAAACTCTGTATCCTCCGTCAGCACCCACCCCCCCCTGAACCCTCTGTCGTCCCCCAACTCTCTCCCCTCCCCCAAGCTCCTTCCGCGCACTTGCCAATCACTTTTCTCTTTTATTCCCACGATTTTGTTTGGGGGTAATACCTAGGGGGTCTCTCTCTCTCTCTCTCTCTCTCTCTCTCTCTCTCTCTCTCACACACACACACACACACACACACACACACACACACACACACACACACACTTCCACAGTCTCTCCAAAATGGACCTAAACTCTCACATACACACCCCTTTAATCTGCCATCTCTGGTCCCCTCGTACCCCCATCTCTTTCCTCCTTCCTGACTCAGCCTGGATAACGGGCTCCTCCGGGATTTTTCTGGCCGTGGAGCAAGTGCTGGGAAAAGTCTCTCTTCTCCCTACTCTCTGGCCAGGAGCGGGGCCTGAGCCTGCTGCAGAGGAGCTGGTTCCTCAGCCCGCAGCTCCCGGCCCGTCCCTCCTACCCTCGGGTCCCCGCATCCGGCCAGGGCCCGCTGCCCGCGGACCGTTACTTGGCGCACTTAGAGGCGGCCGGGCGACTCCGGCAAGAAACTTTGAGGCTGGCGGAGACACAGTCTCCGGTCCCCTCCCTCGCCCTCGCCGCCCTTCTGCCACCCTCGCCCGCGCCCCTTAGTCCAGCGCGCCCGGGTGCCGGAGCCCCCGCCCTGTCCTCGCCGGCCGCTCCTGCCGCGGGGCCGGGGACCTGCGGGCCCGGGAACCGAGCAGGCGGAGGCGGCGGGGGAGCCGGGGCCGCGGTGAGGGGCACAGGTCCGATGGGCAGCACTCGGAAAAGCCCCCAATCGCCCGGCGCTCACTTGGCCCGGCACTTGCTCAACTCCCCCCCGGTGCAGCGGCCGCGCGTGGGGCTTCGGCGCTGGCCGCCGAGGGAGGTTCGCCCGCGAGCCCCAGGCGCCGCCACCGGCTTCCTTCTCCCTCTCCCCCCCCCTTCCCCCCGGTCTCCGGCCGCAGAGTGGCCCGGAAAAGTTTGGTTCGGGCCTCTTCTTACCGTTTTTCCTCCTGGGATTGGCTTGTTTGCGCCTCTTGCACCGGGGGCCATCCGCCATGATCGGCTGCTTCATTGATAAGAGCGGATCAGATGGCAGTTCGCATGGACTCGGCGCCCTGCTTCGGCAGCACGCAGGCTCGATCTAGCAACCAAACACAGCGACAATGTGGGCATCGCCCGCGCCCATTGAAACGCGCGCGGGCCGCCCAGGGGAGCCGGGCCAGGGCCCGGGTGAGCACCCATCCGCGCCCCCAGCGCCAAAGTGAAACTTCGGCGGCCCCCTCCCCGCCCCCCACCCCCAGCCTTGGCCCCGAGGCGCTTTGTGTTGTTAGTTTGGTGTGTTGCACTCGCGAGGGGATCAGAGACAAGAATTACATCTTCAAAATGAGTCATAACTCCTGACCGCATGAGGGAATGCACACAGCGGTACAGTAAGACTGCTTGACTCAAGCCTAGGCGGACCCCTTCCTCCGAAAAGTCCTCAGCCGGGCTCGGGAACTTGGGGAGGGGGTCTTTCGGGCTCATCTTTTCTCATTCCTCCTCCGACCCCCCATTCCCAAGAGGAAAAAAAAGTAACAAACAAGGCAAAACAGCCCTTGGATGAAGCACACTCGGGGAAATTGATAATAGTAATTACAGGAAGCCCACTCGCCCCGCGACCCCTCCCCTCCCCTTAGGAGTTTATCGAGGCACTGTCTCTTTCCCCCTACACCCTCCGCCCCCAAATTAAGATTTCCCATTTTACCCGGCAAAAGAAATATAATTATAAGGCTCTCTGGACATTGTTCCTCCCCCAACGCCACCACTTGGACAATATTTACTTAAGTCCCCCCCCACACACACATGTTCCCCCACACTGATTTCCTTAAATTCTTCCAGTAGAATTTTTTTTCCTCTCAAGAAAGGAAAGAGAAAGTCCGTAGCCACGATGGCAACACTTTTAAGTTGTTCTAAATGATCGTATTCTTTTGGCTTCGAAACTTTTGTACCTAAAAATCGAGGGAGGCGCTGCATTTTTTCAGCTGAAACTGTCAAAACTTGGAGAAGGGGAACCTCGGAGGCAGGCCGGAGAAGAGGAGAACCCTGAAACTCCGCGGGGTGGGAAGATGCTATGCCTCGAGGATTAGTTTAAACAGTGGGCTATAAAAGATGTAACAGATGCAAACTGTAACACAAGGGCCATTAACCCTTTCTCTGCCGCCCAGCACGCCCAGTCCCTACACCCTGCACCTATTGTCTCCGGTGCTACAAGCTTTGCGGAAAACCTGGAAAGTGAGTATCAGTTTCCGCACATTTGCTGAGCGGGGGTGAAGGGGGGCAGAGAGAAGGGGAAGTGGGTGTTGTAGAAAGCACTTTAAATATACCTAGGCACACAGCGTAGACTTTCAAGTTTGACACATTAAAAAATCATTTCTTGTCTGTCTTATTAATTTGAAATTGTTGGGGCTGCGGGGGTGGAGGGGAAGAGAAATCCTGAAATAAAGCAATGGCCACACAAGCTTCTGGGATGAAACAGCTGTCTTGTCTGTATTTCTACTGAGACTCACACACCATGGCATATCAAATATATATTTAATAAAGTAAGTTTTATGAGCCAGGATGTGTGTGAGGAAAAGCCATGGCATTTGTACTGTAAACTTTATCTGTGGATATTATTCATAACTCTGGAGAAAGCAATCTTGCCATCTTCATTATAAGGGTAGCATGTAAAACATGTAAGTAGGTGGGAGATAATCACATTTACGTTAGCGGGGCTCACCACTGTGGCTGAAAATCTTGTACTCTCTCCTTTAACTTTTCAGTCCCAAAGTCTGGAATAATGTGTGTGTGTGTGTGTGTGTGTGTGTGTGTGTGTGTGTGTGTGTGTGAAAGAGAGACAGAGAGAGGGAGGGAGAGTGAATGAGAGAGAAATCCATGAAATTTATGTGTGTATATTACTTGGTCTTTTAAAATAAAATTTCAAAGTTATCTTAATTTTAACCCTGATGCCCTGACAGCAGTTTTCTCCCCAGCTGTAGTAATCCCCCCCCCACTTTGGTAAACGACTCAAGTTCTAAGAGGACTTTCACTTCTTTATTTATAATCACAGAAGTGAGGTGTTACTTCACACACACGTACACACACACACACACACACACACACACACAAAGAATGAAATAAAGAAATGAAACTCGCTAAGCAGACAAAAACAGGCAAGTTTCTGCTTAGGAAACAGCCTTCCCCCGGTGGGAAAGGTTAGGCTGACATGTCTAAGAGAAGGGCTTACTCCCCGAATTTGGTAGATCTATCTCGAGTAAGTTTTATAATTATTAACAGGTATTTGCAAAGTTTTAATGGCTGGATGTAATGAATTGGAACTCGGTGTGAAAACAAAGCAGAAAGCTTCTCCACTTGATGAGTTTTTATCCCAGCCATACAGTTCTCAACAAAACTTTTACTAGGCTATGGAGCAAAAAGCACCTTCGGTTACCTGAATGGACAGGTACAGGGCAAATTATTGAGGGAAGGGGGGGCAAAGAAGGGGAAAGGAAAGAGAGAGTAAGAGAGAGCAAGAGAAAGCAAAGAAGCCACTATTGGGAAAAGCCTGCCACCAAGGAGCTAAAACCACCTGAAATTCCCTGCCCACAGACACCCGGCTCACTTCAGACTAACATCCCCACTCAAAATGAGAAAATTAGAAAAGGAGGATGGGGCAAGCACACCAGGAAAAAAGGATAAAAAGAGGGGGAAAAAGAAGGGGGAGGGAAACCTACCTGCGAAGTCTTGTTTGTAGTTTTGGCCAGAAATGGTGAGAAGAAAAAGCATGAAGAAGCCGCGAAGTGTGGGGGAGAAAAAGGTGGAGGCGAAGAAACAGCTCCCGGAGCAAACTGTACAAAACCTCGCCAAGAGTGTCGGGAGGCAGGACCGTTATTCCTGCCGAGCAGGTTAGAACTGATCTCTTTTCGGCCACTCCAGGAAACACAAACCTGGGGACGGACTGACGTGTTACGCCTCTTCTAATGACATTTTTTTCTTTTTCTTTTCTGTAGGGGAGAGAAGAGAGACCCTGAAACACGCGCCACCTATCTTTGTGGGGAGGGATAATTGAAGCGCCCTGAGCGTGAGCATCATGTGAAAACGTGATCGCCAAGTTTCTCTCTGGGAAAGGATCTGGGATAGATTATACCTTGAAGTCTCCGCAAACGCTTTAGTGGAAGAAATGAAATTCCACCTCCCTCCCTTCCTCTCTCCCCCCCCCCCCCCCCCCCCCCCCCCCCCCCCCCCCCCCCCCCCCCCCCCGCCAAGCCTTTGGCATCATTATCCTCATCACTAAATCCTGCAGAGTACTGGGCGGAAAACGGTGCACACCATTCACAGAACTGGAGAACTCCGAGGGGCGAAAGTTAAAGGGAAAAAGATCTTGGGTCTTCCATGCAAATCTCTTTTCTTATACAGATATCCCTGATGAGTAGGCTTGAGGCGCACATCCAGTTGTATGGATACCTAAAGCCCCGTTTTTTGGAACTAAATTCTTGCCCTTTCTCTTAATTACATTTTTTTTTAAAGATGCCAGAGCCAGGGGAGGAAAATGCTACTTGTGCACTGCATTTTAAGATCTTAAGGGTGTGTGTGTGTGTGTGTGTGTGTGTGTGTGTGTGACAGAGAGAGAGAGAGAGAGAGAGAGAGAGAGAGAGAGAGAGAGAGAGAGAGAGAGAGAGAGAGAGAGATTTTCTGAATTGGATCCCTATTAAAAGAACTTTTGCATTTTAATAAAGGGTCTCTAGATTAACACAGAGCAGTACTAGGTTGGCCAATCTCTGGATTGCTCTACAACTCATGCAGACAACACTACTAAGTAAGATGGTCTAGGGCAGGAAAAAGGAGAAAGACCAAAAAAGCTTAGGTGAATAGAAAGAAGAGGGTGACATTAAACTGTGTGGGGTCGAAGTTTTGGAGTTCACATTCTTTGATATTGCAATTAAAGTAAAATTAAAAAGAAAAGACTCCACCTTAGCTCTGAAGGGATTGGTTATGCAAATATGTAAGGGATTTCCTGGAGAATACAGCTTTCTACTGTATGGTTAATTAAATAATCACTCAAAAGCTTCCAACGTGACGCTTCTGTCGTAATCCAATCAGGTTACATAGGTCCTAAACAAGAAAGATATTTTCCACATCTGGAACTCAGCAATTTAGCAAGTACTGCACATTATTAACCAATTCAGAGCCCACTTCCCAGGGGAATTTTTTTGAAGTTTAAGTGTTCTTAACCAATGCTCTGCTGTTTTGTTAATCAAAAAGCTGGTTTACACTGCACATAATTGGAACTAATATAGAAGTAAATAAAGACAGCCAAATTCGAGGATGCTCTGTACCAGCATCTAACAGCAAAGGAAGAAACTGCTTTGCCTCAACAGCTCAGGCTCAATTTCTTAAAGTACTAAGAGACCCCTCCCCAATTCCTCTAAACAGGGAAAGTATTTAAGAACCTCAAAGCCCAGATAAACGGCCAGCCTCTCAGCTTGTAGGCTCCTCCTGTAAAGGTGAATGTGGAGGTGTGACGAGGACCAAGCAGCTGCTGCCGCTTATCAGTCTTCCTGGCTTTAATACTGTCAAATATGTCATAGTGCTCTGCTTTCAGTCTGAAGGAACCTGAAACAAATAATACCCTGATCCAACACTAGACTTTTTCCTCATATTAAGACAAACTGCTTTGAACTGTGCTTTGAATGTGTGCCTACAGCAAGACTTTGAATGCAAGAGTCACTGGCGATTGCACTCAAAGGAGGGGAAAGCCACCATAGGGGCTGCCACATCCACACTCCCAGAGCTATAGGGCTTTGTATTTTGCATGTTTATTTTTCAGTGGTGGTGGGGGGAGGGTAATAGCCACCCAGCATGACCACAGCTAGATTTCATTCTAGGGTGCAAGAAGGCGGATTTTCACAGTTGGTTACACACTCACCTCTCTCCTAATTTGAGCATTTACAACGAGAATGATTGGATAAATTAATTTCCTCCTTAGCCCCATCACAGAGAAAGTACCTATAGAGGATCTATAGGTTGTAGAGATTTTCAGTCAAAGACGGTTAATAAGAAAGATTTTCATCGTGGATTAAACACATTAGCCCCATATTTACATTTCTCACGCTATCTTGTATCTGTGCTAGATATATGTGAGACTTATCAAGTTTCCTCCTCTAAGATTTATCATTACGGTTCATATCTTCTTTCCTTCCTTCTCTTTCCTTAAAAAAAAAAAATGCAGAGACCAGCTTTCTCACAAAGTGTGCTTTAAGCCTCCCTCTCCCACTGCGGAGGAATAAGGAGCCCGTTGTAGGGAGTGATTACTGACAAGACCCTTCTGCAGACACCCAGGTACTTTTTTTTTTTTTTTTTTTTTTTTAAGCTCAGACACATTGGTGCAAAGGCACAATGAGACCATAGTGCCAGTCGAACACATAGCTAACAAACCACTGTCTTTATCATGGACATAAAATGTCTTCTTACTTGAGATCTGACTAAATACACTGCTGACTTTTTGTTTTTTATTAAAAACACCCAATTATCTGATTACCTTGGGCTCAGTCATCGCTCGAGTGCCAGGAGACGGGCCCTCAATAGTTTGCACTGACTTTCGACATGTTTTTCTATTTATTTGGTACAGAAAAACAACAACAAAACAAAACCAACTTCAATGTCCTAGGTTCCCATGAAGGTGGACGTTTGGGTGGTGGCGCGGGAAAGATCGCGAGGGCTGAGCGTAGGGCTAGGTGGCCCACTGCCCTTGCCTGGCACGCCCCCTCCCCAAGCTTTTGACTGAGAGTGTTCCCACTATCACAGAAGCAGCAAGACCAGAGGAAGCTGGAATATAAATTTGTTCGGAACACTCCTTCGGTCCCAGGGCCAGGTCAGGGACAATGGGGACCGTGGGATCCACATAATACGGGAGCCCAGGATGAAAAAGTCCAGAGGGACCAGGGACCTCTCTGAGGCTCCTCACGTAGCAAAACAAGTCCTGCGAAGGGAAGGACTGGCTCCTTTTCGAACTGTTTTCCGCGTTAATAATTCACTTCGAGATTAGCGCAGGCGAAAGGGATTCAAATAACAGATACATGCAAATGCGAAATAATATTGACATCGACATTGGAGGGAAAATAATTCTCAAGGGTTTCCTTGGATAAAACTAACTGCTCCCATCAGGACCTTCCCACCCCCGCCCCCCAGGCAGTGAGGAGGACACCCTTTTGTTTTCTAGTTCCCGGCTGCGGACCCGGAGTCTGTCCCCCCATTCACCTCTCTATCTGTCAATTTCCTCAACTTTCATAGCCGCTCCCCCGCCCCCACTCCTCTCGCTGGCCCAGAGGCCCGAAGAGGTACGTTTCTGCCCTTGAACACACAAGCTGAAGAATTCAAATTTGGCCAGAGCTAATGATTTAAAACAAAACAAAACAAAAACAAAAAACAAACTGTGTTTATTTTGTACCATGTGGGGAAAATAAAAAAAAAAAAGGAATCTATTCTGGTTTAGAAATGGAATTGGTTTTTCCTTTAGAGGAATTATTTCAGTCCTGTACTGCTATGCAGGAAGTGGGTAACTTCTTTTAGAGTTGCGAGCAAAGGCTGATATCCCGGACCCCTGGATTAGGTGTATGGGAGGGGGGGAGGGGGAGACGGCGGGGTCCGAGCAAAGCCAAACGGTTTTCTCACGTGCAAACTCGCAATCCAATCCATTCGGAGTTGAGCCTAGGATAGGAGGGGGAAAAGCCTATTTAAAAAAAAAAAATTGGAGCGTCTAGGAGAAGTCCTTTCAAACAAAACCAAAACAAGACCGGAGAGCCGGAGACCGTCCCGCACCTCCCCGCTGCGAGGCCCTCAGGCTGTGGAATCTCGCACGTCACCTAGCCCCAGCGGGGCGACCAGCTGAGGATTTTATTTTCCTATTTTATTTGAAGTAAAGGCTGCACCTCGGCTGCGGGGTGTTTGCCAACGTCTCTCCTGACAGGAACCAGCAAACTTCAGGACTCAAATGAGCATCTTAATTTATTGATGCAAAGCAGGTCTGCTCGCAGTTTCCCCATCCCCGGCGCGCTCGCTCGCCCGCACCCCCCCCCCCAACCTATCCCCCCAACCCCCCCCCCCCCCGCGAACTTCGCTCCCTCCGTCAGTCCCGGAGCACGTGGGGGGCTCGCGGGCCCGCCGCCCTCCTCGGCACACACCCGACCCCGCCCTGGCACCGCGCGACCCCCGCCCCGCTCCCGGTCAGCTGACCTGGCTCGCCGGCCTGCTCCCCGCCCGCCGCCCAGTTTCCGGTCCCCCGGGTCCGCGAGCCCCGCTCCGCGAGGAAGCAGCGGCGGCCGGGAGGTGATGCAGGGGGCTGATTATCATGAGAAAGGCTGTGCCTAGCCTCCTCCACGCGACTGTCAATCTCACAAAAAAAAAAAAAAAAAAAAAAAAAAAGGGGGGGTGGTGGTGGTGGTGGCGGTGGTGGAAGGAAAGGGGCTCTGGAGGAGTCACCAGAAAACTTGCAGCAAGTTAGATGCGACGCAGGCCCGAGGAGGTGGCTTTCGCCTCAACTTGGAAGGCTGGGCATTAAGGGTGCGGACGCCAGCAGCCTCGCCAGGGGATTGGAAACCCAAATCTCCCTCCTTCCTTTCCTCTTGCCCTCCTTTTAGCCCTCTCTGCCCTTTATCCATATTTTCTTGCAATTCTGTCGCAACTGCATTTTGTACATTCCCTTTTCTTTCTATATTTCTTTTGCAATCTCGTTTTCCTCCTTAACTTACCTTCTTTGTAAATTTTTTGGTGTCTCTTTTATATGTCCAGATTTGTCATTTCGTTTTCAAAACACGGTGTTTAATATGCAATTAATCTACCAGCAGGAGGTCAGAGACACCCTGACTAAAATAACTCCCGGGTCTTACAGACAAGTTCGCCAGGTGTCAGTGAAAAGTAAAATAATAATGAAAATAAATGAATATCCCAGTGACTGAAACAGCTTATTACTCTCTATTATTGTATCAGCTCTGACAGATAATTTTTTTTAAAAAAAGATATAATCTTCTTGGAAAAATATGAAAGTATTTGACACAGGGAGAGCCAGTATAATTAAGGCAATATGCAAATTGTTCTTACTTATAAATGCATTATTTTAATCATGCTTATGAGACTTTAGAAACTATAGTACGTAAATTCAAGAAACAAACTGGGTTTTCTTTTAGTGATTATTGGAACGTGTTAAAAAAAAAATCCCCAAGCAGTCCCTCTGTTCCTCACCATACACAGATCAATTCAGGTAGAAGCAGCCTGTTACGCGGTCTGTTAATTGCTAAGCAGATCTATAGCTTGGGTGTGTGGAGTGTTTTCCGGGCCAGGTTGCTGTCCATTTCCCAGCAGGTGAGTGAACATGACGCTTCATGGCATGAATTGGCTCCACGCATAATTTTCACGATGATTATAATTATTGTTCTTTCCTACACGTTGAGCACATGTGTAGTTCTCTTATTAAAAATCAGAGCTTGCTCTTGTTTACAATTTGTTGACTTTGTTGAATTTTCAAAACTTGTTGCGAGTCAATTGAACGTGTACATTGAGCCTTTTTTAGGCCAAGAAAAATAAAGATGCATTAGAAAGATGCCTCTCAAGCTTCATAATTATTAATTGACATTTTATGATGAATAATTAATCATCTGAATAATTTTGGTATCTCTGATCTGAACACATATTTGCATATCTAATGCTTGACTTTAAATGTGTGTGTTTTTTTTTAAATTCATTCTTCAGGATAAAGAAATAAAGTGATATTTTAATGTGAAATTTCTGTACTTGTAAAAGTTTGTTATGCTATTATAGTCTTTCTAGAGATCCATAAAACTTATTAACAATTTGTAAACCATTTATGTAGCAGGCACATTGAAACACATGGCAGATGTACGATTAGGAAAACGATCTCCATGTGAAATCAAGTAACTGTTCGTCCTAAATTCAGATACGTGCACTAATTATGCACCATATATCCTTATTGGAATGTGTTCACTGAACTTCTTGGTTGATTTACTCTGGCATAAGCAGAAATATGAGGCATTTGACAAACAATTCAGGTTTGATATTTAGATAAGTTTTCATTCTTTTGCTTATTAATATGTGGACTGGCTGAAGTTATTTAAAAAATGATTAAGCAAGTCTGTCCATGTTATTTTTATGATGCTGGAGTTCAAGTGTCTATCTGATTAGCCTCTTCATGATCACAGGCAGTCTACTCTAAGTTTGTTTCTTTAAGTCCAGTGGATCAACTCACTGCACCTATCCCTCAGGGTGTTGTTAACAGTAAAATGAAGTAATGCATGACGCTTTCCTGTGTTGTAGTTTTATTTTAATGAAAACTTGGACAAATAGTATTGACCATCCAGGTCAGATAAAGCTAGCACTTCTGAATATTGTAGGATTTATGGTTGCTTATGGTTTTCTAGTACCGTCCAAAGGATGCGTAGCCTCCCAAGTACAAATAAATAGAGCATTTTCTTTCTGCTAATTCAGCAGTTAATTTATTATATCCAATATGGTTCTAATTTGGTTATAAATATCAGATTCTTTGAAAAGGAATTTAGCTCGAATGTCTGAATGTGAAGTTTCCTGTGTTCTGTAATCACATACTGTCTTTGAGTTTAAAGGTTAAATGTGCAAAAAGCCCAGAAGCGGTTTGAAGTAGGAATTGTGACTGGGAGAAGCAGACTCACATTATTTGGAGACAGGGGGGGCTGCAGCAGCATTCTGCTCTAAGACCACTCACAACACAGTGAGCATTCCCTTTTGGACTTGTGTCCTGGGGTCCGTGATGCTTTCCAGCACCTAAAAGTCAGTTATTAAGTGGAAGATGAAATCTCCTATCTCTTGAATGGCCACAAGGCCAGATTTTCTCTCTGATGCCAAAATAAAAAAAGCTTAGAAATCAATGCAAATGTTGGATGGAAAGCATTTCAATATTTAGTCAGAATACTGAAGGCTTTTTGTTGACTTTTAAGACTCCTAGGAGCACTTACAATTATTTGTAGTTCTTAAAGGGTCCCTTGATCGACCCTTTTCTCAAAGGATCTATTCCATATCCCTAGTAGGTTAAAAATACCACGAGGAACCTTTGGTATCGGCTTAGGCTCTGGAGTGACCTGTGCTGTTTTGTTTTTGTGTTTTTCCTGCTCATGGGATCTGAAACAGCTTGCACCTACAAACTGTCTACTGGACTAGTTTTCTATTCCCCTGAAGTCTCCTTTAATCCTCCATAATTTGCCAAAAGTTCAGAAGTATAAACTTTGGACTGGGAGCTGATGAGATGTTCAGCCAAGGCCTGAGAACTTGGGTTCAACCCTCAGGACCCGGTGGTGGTAGGTGAGAACCAAGTCCTCCATGTCATTCCTGACCTCCACAACTGCACCGTGGCCTGCACACCCACAGCAGAAACACAATTCAATAAGTAAGTGTAGGAAACACCATTTTCAACTTTGTGCTGTTTGGTGTTGGTTTTACGTAATTCTAAGGACTGGGGAGGGCATGATAATCAGAAATGTCAAGAGACCTGTTTCTCCGGAGTTGACCCAAGGCTAAACCGTCTCACATTCCATTTGCTCTGGACGGAAGATCCAAAGGAGCTAGTCTTTCACACCATATTATCAAGAAGCTGTGAGCTGGGGAGAATCAATGAGTGTTTGTGAACCTTTCGGTCTGCTAAGTCCACCCTCACAGAGACAGCCACACTCATGTGACATGCAGTGTGCTCTTGCAAGGTGTCCTTCGGATCGATCTGTGATCATTGCTTCTTCACTGTATTGTAACTCATGTCCAGTCTCCTGGATGCTGCAGCTGGCCTTTGTGTTTCTGTGTATTTTTTACTGCGCCTTCTAGGCCTCCATTGATGTTCTTTTTTTTTTTCCTTTTCAGTTATAGTATTAGTGTAAGTCCTCATTTATTTATTTATTTGTGGCTTTTTTTTTTTTTTTTTTTTTTTTTGAGGCAAGATTTCTTTGTGTAGTCCTGCCCTGGAACTTGCTCTGTAGACCAGGCTGATCTCAGACTCAGAGATCTGTCTGCCTCTGCCTCCCAAATGCTGGAACTAAAGAGATGCCACTACTTCCTGACTCAGCTTAAGTATTACATACTCTCTTTGCCTTTGGTGCCTCTTACAAAGTATGTTTCCAAGCCTTGTTTTTTTTGGGGGGTGGGGGTGTCCTCTGCTCAGGATAGCTCCTTTTGCAGAGACTGGTACCAAGGGCTAAGCACCGAGCTTAAGTACTAGATTGACAGATGATGGAGACTTCATCATCCACACATGTGACAGAAGGGCTTTGATTCTTTCTTTGATTTCCTTTAGCACTCTTGAGTAGAACTCGGGCACCGTTGTGGTGTGTTCTAACTTAGCTTATTTGAATTATCCTTGGTAATAGCTGGCTATTTTTATGCCAGCTTGACACACGCTAGAGTTATCTGGAGGCAACCTCGATTGAGAAAATGCCTCCTTAAGATCTGACTGTAAGGTATTTTTTTAAATTAGTGGTTGATAGGTGAGGGCCCAACTCCTTCTGGGTAGTTCCATCCCAGGTCTGGAGGTCCTAGGTTCTATAAGACAGCAGGATGAGCAAGTCATGAGGAGCAAGCCAGTAAGCAGCACCCCTCCATGGTCTTTGCATCAGCTCCTGCCTCCAGGTTCCTGCCCTGTCTGAGTTCCCATCCTGACTTCCTTTGCTGACAAACAGTGATATGGAACGGTAAGCCAAATAAACCCTTTTCTTCCCAGCTTGCTGTGGTCATGGTGTTTCATGACAGCAATAGTAACCATAGCTAGGACACATAGCATAGCTTCAAATGTACATATTTTGGAATTGCCTAGACCAAATTCGATTCCTTGCTTTGTGAGAATTAATTTTGTGTTATGCAGATAGTATTTAACCCCATGAACCTCAGTTTAGAAATGAGCAAAGGATATGTAGATTCTAGCTGGTTGTGGCAGGGAGTTATGGCAAGCATGTAAAGCAACTAATTAGGTAGTCATGCCAGTGAATACTAAGACCTATCTGTGGATAGATAACTTGAAACATACATGAGGTTAAATTGTGAAACCAGAGTAAACATCATTTTATTGCATTCTTTTGTAATGACTTCATTGCTTTGTATTTGTCTTACTGATTTTATTAGGAATTCTTTAATTGGTTCTTGTAGCCTAAAAAGATTAATGTTTACTGACAATAATGTCAAAACATAATCGGCTTATAGGATTTTTAAATTTATAGTAGAAACAATGGGTGCTCATGATTTTGACACCGCGATCCCTAACAGTAGCAGGTAAAGAACTATTCGCAAGCCATGCTTGCTGACTCAGGCCTGTGATCCATGCATTCAGAAGGCTGAGACAGGAGGATCACAAGTTTAAGGCTTGCCTGGACAGCTTGGGGAGCCCACTGCAAAATAACAAATAAGAAGGAGCCGGTGAAGCAGCTGTGCTACCGCACTTGTCCGACATGCATGATGCCCCGAGTTCAAACCCTCCTACTACAAAACGTACTTTTCACAAATGGAAACTAATTGAATTTGGTTCTGTATTTCACATTTCCGCTTGCCATGGTAAGGAACATTGTTGTAGCTAATTCTCCCTGTGTATCCTGCCCTCACGGGGAGCCTGGTTCCAGACAGCATTCAGTGGTCAAGAAGTACCAGAGTTTTGTTCAAGGCGAAAAAGAGGGTCTCTTGCCAAGATTTCCACACAGCTGGATGGAGTTGGGAGGGGCAGAGGGACAGACTAGATTGGAGAAAGTTGGCCTGCATTGTCTTTTCCTCCAGGTTGAAAGCTGAAACATCTGCTGCTTTCAAAAAGAAAAGGGTAGACAAAAAAAGGGGGAGACCGTGTGTAAAACACAGACCTTGCTTCATTCGGCCCCTGCATATTTGGAGTAGGGTTGTGTCAGCGGGCCCTGGCATGATCTACTGTGTATACGACTTTTCTACCCTATGCCCTAGAAAGCAGGGTGTCAAGGGAGGCCTGGCTGTAGACACAGGGAACATATTGTTGCAGCAATTCTGCTGCATTGAAAACCAGGCTCCTTTTTCTCTCTGAAGCTAACGTTACTGCACACACACACACATACACACACACACACACACACACACACACACACAAAGCCATTCTGGTTAGTTGTTTTCTGGTCACTGTAGAACAACACATAAAGTTTCTGTGGTAACGGGGCAATTTTTTCTGGGTTGAGGGTAGCTGGCCTACCTATTGTTCTTGTCACAAAGATAGGGTCACCCTTCTTTAGAGAAGTGAGACAGAGGGAAGCTGAAAGTTTAAAGAAAATGTTTGGTCTTTTAAAACAATAAAAGGAGAGCAAATTTTTCCTTTAAAACTTTCCTTATTTGTGTGCTTAGCGTTGGGACTTCAGTTCAGGGAAACCGACACAGTCTTGAGCTTTCTTGCCATCTACTCTCACTGTGTGTTTAATGCTGTGTTGCAAACTTGGCCGCGAGACTTTTGCTGTGGCTCTTCTGTAAGATGATCATCTTGAAGTTTTGCTTCTACTAGGGAGGATTCTTGCATAGTTGAGGTAAGTATTTGGGTTGTGGGAAATATGCTAATAAATACCATTTGAAATCACAATGGATTTTGAAGTTGGGGCAAAGTATTGCCATGCTTTCATTATATCAAAGTGATACCTTCACTTCGAAAAGTTTAAGCTGGCTTCGAGTTACGGTCTCCTAATAACAGTTTGGAGAGGGAAGGCAAGGGAAGGTGATCTCCAAAGGTTGTGTTCCCCCACCCCCACTTGCCCATTAGATAGAAATGTTGGAGAATGTTAAGAAGCTTTGTTGAGACATCAACTAATAACCTACTCCAATTACATTCTGAAGTAAAAGTGGGTGCAGGCAGAGACACCAGGCAGACACTGTGGATGCTGAGAGCTGATCAGCTCCTTTTACAAAGCTCTGAAGTCTAGCACACATTGTTTTAGTCCTTCTTGCCTGTCTATTAGTCAGCCGAAGAAATGGAACAGGAGAACTGAGTACATGTAGTCATCTTTATCCTCCATACGGCATTGGCGAGACTTTTTGTGGTTCACTTCTAATAGAATATACCTACGTTTAACAGGTGGGTTTTGCTGTTGTTGTTGTTGTTGTTGTTGTTGTTGTGTTTTGCTTTTTTGAGACAGGGTTTCTCTGTAGCTTTGGAGCCTGTTCTGGAATTCTCTCTCTGTAGACAAGGCTGGCCTCGAACTCACGGAGATCTGCCTGCCTTTGCCTCCCGAGGGCTGAGATTAAAGGCATGTGCCACCATGGCCTGCCTTTAATTGGTGTTTTTCTGAAAAAGAAAGAAACACACAGAGAGGATGGAGCTGACTAGAAAAGGTAAGGTTTGATTAGGAGGACAAGGGTGGAGTAGTGATTTGGCATAAATGATTGTCCCGTTTTGGACTCTACACCACAACTATAAAAACAGAGCAGAAGATGGGGAATTTTTAAGTAAACTGACAGCCTCCATTAGTCAAAGGCCACATGACTTTCATGCAGAGCTAAGGCTACTTGTGATTCAGAGGTGTGAAGCGGGAGTTTGAGTCCTGTTTTCTGGGCTTGTGTCCATGTCCTCCGTCTTGGTTCTCTTGGGCACTGGATGTGCGTCTCACTTCTTCTCACCTTATGGTTGCTCCCCTCTACTGGGGAAAAACCCTGGCTTTCAATGCTAGTCTTGTCTATAGTTTTCAGTAGGCTTTGATTCTAATCATATGACTTAAGCATTTGCCACTGTGTGACTAAAAATGGCCTGGAGCAAACGGAATATTGTCCGACATGTGTGGTGAAGAACGGCACTTTAAGCCTGTTGTCACGCGCTGTGTGCCTAGGACAGGGCTTGGCAAGTAATGGCTGCATGAATTGGTGAGAAGGGCACAGACCTCAGACAATTCAAACTGTTTTGCTCTAGGTGGCAGAGTCGAAAGGTGTTAATGTAGGTGCAAAATCACCTGTGGGCAGGGGCAGAATTCTGATATTATTTTTGAATTCTGAGTGTGGTATTTTGCTTCTGAAATGAAATACTAAATCATTTTCAAAGTAACAGAGATGTAGCAATCCGTATTCACTCACTTGCAAAGGGAATTTTCAATACAAATAAAGTCATGCATATTTATACTAGGGTAATTCAAAATAACTTCCTCACATAAGCACAGCTACATTCAAGTCAAATCTTGCCAACACTTCTGAGTACATTGCTTTAAGGGAAAAAAAGATGCTCCCTGTAGCGTCCGAACTATTTAAAACCCTTACCAGCCTCTTTAACATACACCAGTTATCTCTCTTTAAATCACTGACAAGGATTGAAAAACTGCTTCATCAGAGCAACTGTTACCCTTTCTGCTACTCCAGCTAGAACCTGATCTTCAAAAACGACCATAGTTACAGATTCTTTTGAAATTTTGAAACCATTTGGCTGATACATTTTTGCTACATTTTCTTTTCCTGATTTAATTACTGGAGCTATTTGCATGAAAACAGGAGGATGGGGGGGACATGGAAGTTTCTGTCTTAGGAACTCATGTGTTTCTGATGCTCATTCCCCACCTGAGGACTGTACAATTAGGGAGTCAGGAGCCCCTTGAAATTGTAAACCAGTGGCTTGTAGCCTCCCTAACGCTGCGACCCTTTAGGCCAGTTCCTCCTGCTGTGGTGACCCCCAACCATAAAATTATATTTGTTGCTACTTCATAGCTGAAATTCTGCTACTGTTATGCATAGAAACATCTGTGTTTTCCAATGGTCTTAGGTGACCCCTGTGAATGGGTCACTGGACCCCCAGTGAGGTCGCAACCCACAGAAATAGTAGAAAGTGAAATAAAGTTCAAAATAAGGCACCGAGGAAATTGAGGGGTCTATGAGCCAAACAACGATGAATTTCCTTCCAGGCCTTTTTTGAGTAGTATGTATAGTCAGTAACTTACACTTTGAAAGGATCAGAACACCAGAATCTATGTAGAACTAATGAGTCAAAGCTGTCCAATGGAAAGCACACCCCACAGTGACTGCTGCCCTGTGGGGACCCATGTATCATCATGCATCTCTCTGAGGGGTACACCGAGAAATGCAACTCCAGACCAAGTAAGAACCCTAGAGATGGCCACGGACAGTTAAGAAGGACCCAGAGAAAGAGTGGACCCCTAATTCTAACTACTTGGCAAGTGTTCGCCATCTTTGGCAAGTAGATCAAAGAAGACCAATCAGGATGAGTACTGAGCATCTTGGAGATCCGACAGTCTCCACACTCAGTGATGGAGTCATGGTCTTTTCAGCCTTGTATTTTGTACAGCACACTGTTTACCCAGTCTTCTTAGCTTGAATGAACCCTCAGTTGGTGTGACTGTCTCTTCTCCATAACTATAGTTATCTCACCTCTACCTTTGTTTCTGATTTCTCCTGCCTCTTCAGCATACCCTACTTGTGTGGACCACCACAACTGTTTCATTTGCTTAAGATTACATTTGTTTAATGTATGTGCACATGGTGGTGTGTGCTACAGTGGTGTGTGTGTGTGTGTGTGTGTGCGTGTAAGTCAGAAAACAGCTTATAGGAGTTTGTTCTCTCCTTCCCTCGTATGAGTTCCAGGGACTGACCTCAGGTCATCAGCCTTGGTAGTAAGCTTAGGCTACAATTATAAAAGTATTCAAACAAAATGTTGTTACATTAAATCAATTTCAAATTTTTCTTTTTCACATACAAAATTTCCTGTAATCCCTACAATAAACTTTTAAGATTAAGAAATATTCTTGCCAGTCAGTGGAGGTGCACACCTTTGATCCTGATCCCAGCACTCCAGAGGCAGGCAGATCTCTGAGTTCAAGGCCGGCTACCAATCTACAGAACGAGTTCCAGGACAGCCAAGGCCACATTTAGGAACCCTGTTTTGAAACAAACAAACAAACAAACAAAGAAGCAAACAATAATTCTTATGCCCAGCCTTTCTCCCTGTCTTCTTCCCTCCCATCTTGCAATGCTGTCAGGGGACACTGATGTCATATCCCCTCTGTGAACACGTCGTCAGGGCAGCTGCATCCTTAGCAGATGGCCGGGTCTGAAAGGATGAAATTAAGATTTTTATGGAAAAAAGACAAAAATGATCAAATCCATTTTGGAAATCTCAGATTTTTCCTAGAACTAATAGAATGGAAATATTTGTAAAGTGACAGATGACAGATGTTGAAAGGGACCAGCTTTGGTCACTCAGGATCACTACCTAGGTAGAGTAGAAAGTGAGATCGGGTCTTCAGACTCAGTTTTGTCCTTTGTGCAGGGAAACTGAATATAACTTTGTTAGAAAAGAATACTTGGCTTTAGGAGAGCTTCTGGGCCCAACATGTTTGTTTTCTTTCTCATAACAGGTTTGTCCGTTGTCCTTGGTACAGAAAACAAGACATAAATTTGACCAATAAAGTAGTTATTTTACTGATAACACTGTTGTTTGGAGTTATTAATTTTTTGCGACAAGGTCTATTATATAGTTCCCGGTATATCTGGAATCTCACTCGGCCGCCCAGGCTGGCCTTGATCTCACAGAGATCCACCTGCCTCTTCCTCCCAGTGGGATTAAAGGTGTGCACGCCACCACACTTAGCACATAGTTTGGATTTTATCTCTTCCCCCAGGTCTGAGTATTAAAGGCGTGGGAGGCACTGTTGGGAGGTTATACAGAGCTGGGGCCCAGTGGGAGGTCTTCAGCTCATTGGGAGAGGAGTTGGGAGACCTCAGACCCTGCAGGGCCACCAGGCCAGTAGATCATTGACTGAAACCCCCAAAAGTTTTAAAATTTGATGACCTCTGGTATTTTATTATAGTGATGGAGAACTGACTAATACAGCAGTGAAATCGAAAAATTAATTGGGTTTTTTACAGTGGTGCACAGAAAGTTCTATGTATATGACAAAGGAAGAACTAAAGATAAATATATACATGCTCTTCTTACCCCCAGAAACAGGTTAATTAGCCTTTAAAAGAGCTCTTTTTTAAATTAATTAGTTAATTATTTTTATGTGTATAGGTATTATGCATGACTGGGTGTGTACCCTTGTAGGCCAGAAGAGGGTGTTGGATTCCCCGGAACTAGAATGATAGATGGTTACGAGGCATCATGTGAGTGTTGGGAATTGAACTCATGTCCTCTGGAAGAGCAGCTAGCGCTCTTAACCTCTGAGTCCTCTCTCCAACCCAGACAGCTTAAAAACTATGTTTCTATGTATATTTGTCAAATATCTGAAGGTTAACGTAAGTGAAATGGTGAATGCAGCAGAATAGTTAGTCAATTAATAAATTCACATTTGTAAAGGGGTACTGCATTTCCCAAGCGAATGGATTACTGGAGAAGTTATACAGGTGCATTTTATATAGGATCTAAACCTATATATCTCCTGTGTTTACTCTGTGAGTGCTAGTTAATTCCCACCTGTGTGCTGGGAACTCCTCTGGGAATACAGAGAGAAAAGGATCAAGGCAGACTTAATCTGTACAGGCACACAGAGAAGAGAGCCTGTGTGATGAACCTTCTTGGGAGTACAGAAGGCGAGCACATCTAGCCTAATAATAGCTACAAAATAAGGGGAAGGCAGGAGTAGATCTTCCTAATGCGCAGAAGGTCAGGTCTTTGAAATCCATCAACCGCAAGAGAACTGTTTAAATCACCTGTGACGCGTTATCGCCTTTTGAGGCTGGATTAAAGCCTGGTTGGGAAACTCCGAGGAGGCTGGGAAAGAAAGGGAACAAAGTCTAGAGTCAGAATCACCTGGAGAAGGACGATGCCCTCATGACGATTCTAAAGGGCTGTGATGAGCGAAGTTCTCCAAAGGCCCACCTCCCTCTCTGGCGTTCATTCCCGTGGGTGAGTGTCCCGGCACTGGTGTCTGACACACTGAGCCACTTCCAGTTGCTCTGTCAAGGTTGCAATAGCAACCCAGTTCGTTGTTGAGTCTCAGGAAGACAACAGACAGGCCGTAGATGGAAGAGCATCGCTGTAGGCTCCGTAGCAATGTCAATGAGTACCGCAGTGCAGTGTGGACTGCTCCGTGGGGGAGTCTATGGTGGCAGGGACTAAGGGCTCCTTAGAAGTCTGGCTTGTGTAGCAAGCAGCCTCCTGTTTAAGGCCTTCTTCCTGTCACCACTGCCTCTCTATTCATTTTTTTTTAAAATCCCAAGACTGTCTGTTATGCCCAAATATTGAATCAGGCTTCTGTTTGTAACAAGAGCTATTAATAGTTTTAAATATGGATTTGGCTTTTGTTGGAAGAATATTATTTTCAGTAATTGTCAGTTCATTAGAATATAAGCACGGATTAGGGTTTTGCTGAAAAAGTATGATACTTGAATTAAAATAAATATAAACAAAGAACTTCAATATTTTGATTTATTTATAGACTCCACGGTTTGTATATTGAAAGCCAAAATTAAAAAAAAACCTATAAAGTAACAGAACTATTATAAAGGACTATTGACTTTTCCCTTGGGCATCTTTACTCTGTATATGAAATAACTAAATGGCATTGGTACATATGTTGTTACTACATAATGTCTTAAGGGTCTTGGAAATGGACCCCCTGGTGATAAGTTTATTGTTGATATTTTTGGTTTAAATTTTATTTTAAAACTTCTTTTTGAAGATGGAACTTTTTTTCTGTCTGGATATAAATTCACTTATAGCTGTGTTTTTATATATGTATGTATGTGAGTATCTTTGTTTTTGTTCCTGTTTTTTTCTAGGCAGAGCCTTACTCTGTAGCCCTGGCTGTCCCGGAACTCACTATGTAGACCAGGCTGGCCTCGTCTGCCTCCAAAGTGCTGGGATTAAAAGCATACACCGCCATTCCTAGCTGCAGATAGATTTGTACAAAGGCTAAGGCTTTTAAAAATGGATTAACTTTGTTCTTGGACAATTTCAATATGTATTCGCTCTCTCCAACACCCTCTTGTCTCTCCTTCCCATCCCATCACCACCTCCACAGTCACTACGGGTTCCTCTCCAAGACTCATGGCTTTTTGTTTTGTTTAATGACCCATTTAGTCACACGGGGCCATCTGTGTGACTATTGGATAGGAAATTAACCACTGGAGCCCGATGAGGTCATCCGTGGGTAGAGACTGAAGGCCTTAGTTCTCCATCTCCTTGAATCTGTCAATGACATTAGGGAGTAGTGAGCTCCTGATCCCCTGCTCCCTTCATGCCTGATGTTGATGGGCCTGTTCTTGTGTAGACCCAATGCAGACAGTCATGGTTGCTTTGAAATCATGATGGCAATGGCTATACCTTTTCCAGGAGGTGACATTTTATAACCCCTCTTCCTGTTTTCTGGCTCTTAGGTCCTTTCCACCTCTTCTTCTATCATGTCCCATGAGCCTTAGAGGGGGTGGTATAAATGGTTTCTTTTCTTTAGGGGTAAGAACCCATCCATGACTTATTCTTAGCACCCCTATGTAGCCACGAACATCTCCATTCATTATCATTCACCGAGAAGAAATGCTCTTCTGATTAAAGATGAGAATAACTTATGTACATAGCTATAAATATAAATATTTAGCAGGTACATGGATACTATGTCAATTTGCTAAATGAAAGTGTTCAGCAACCCCTACCCATGCCTATACTGTTTCCAACAATGATTTTTTAAAATTTTTATTTATTTATTTATTTATTTATTTATTTATTTATTTATACCAGATTTACAGTACTAGTCATGGATTGTCTTCTATGGGTCTCAAATCCAATTAGAGAGCAGTTGATCACCCCCAATAAAAATAATACCATTATTATATAAGTGGACCAGGCAATTTTGTCTGGTAGCTCATGGAATTCACAGCTGGTAGACTACTGAAACTCCTCCCCCCAGAATCATGTCTTGACAACCTAGGAATATGAAAACCACCTGGCAGGCAGGGAGCTTCCAGATCAGTTTTACTTGATTTTTTTTTTTCAGATCGTGTGTCAAAGTTGTTTGATATCTTCAGCAATAGGGTCTTCTTCATTCTGGTGGAAATAGGGTCTTAATTCTGGTGGAAAACCAAGAGGGACAGTGTCTTAGTTTGAGTTACTATTGCTATGATGAAACATCATGACCAAAAGCAAGTTGGGGAGGGAAGGATGTGTTTTTTTTATGTTTTCATGTTGTAGCCCTTCATGTTGTAGTTCCTTCACTGAAGGAAGTCAGGACAAGAACTCAAACAGGACAGGAACCTGGAGCTAGGGGATGATATAGAGGTCATAGGGGATGGTGGTGCTTGTTCCCCATAGCTTGCTCAGCCTGCTGTCTTATAGAACTCAGGACCACCAGCACGGGCACAATAGGCTGGGCCTTTCCCCAGCAATCATGAATTAAGAAAATGCTCTACAGACTTGTCAACAGCCTATCTTACAGAAACATTTTCTTCCTTTTATTGTGTTTCTTTTGCTTCTTTGAAACTGAGTTTTTCTATGTAGTTCTGGCTGTCCTGGAACTAGCTCTGTAGACCAGGCTAGCCTTGAACTCAGAGATCCACCTGCCTCTGCCTCCTGAGTACTGGGATTAAAGGTGTGCCATCACACCCTACTGGAAGCATTTTCTTGATTGAGGCTTCCTCCTGTTTGATGACTCTAGTTTGTGTCAAATTGACATACAACTATCCAACAGAGATGGTAACGGCCTGTTGTTATGAGGGCATCTGAAATCTCGCCGATCAAATCATTGGGAAGCACCTCACTCCTGATACTTGGATTTTTGTTTAACAGCACTTGCCTTCTTAGAGTAGCTTTATCCAAAATGCTGCATTTTTAACTCAACCACTTATCACTTGGCAGGCGACCACATCACATGGCTTCTGTGGGCATCGGTTTCTGCATCTGAAAAGAAAAGGCGACAGTAATGGTCTAGTGGGGTGTTCTTCACAGCAGAAGACACAGAGGAGATCCGGTTGCTAACTGTGACGTGCTATTGCCTACATAGTGTTGTGTTCAGATTCAAGCTATGCCCACATTGGCTACATTAGAATGTGAATATGTTCAAAAGCACAATCACTTCTTGAGGCAAGAACTAAAAGGGTCAATGAAGCTCCTGGCTTCTACCCAACACTCCCCCAAATCTGTCCTAGTGGCATATTTTAAAAGATGATGAAAGATAAAGGAATGAGGAGAACTGCCCGTTCCTTTCACCCTTAAAGCAATCACTCTTCCAAAGAAATTCAGCTATAAAAATTTGAAGCCTAACCCAGTACTAAAGGCGGCCACTCAAAGGCCCATTTAGAAGGGCGGTTGTGTTTATGAAAGTGAGGTGCTATGAACGTGTACCTCATACCAGACAGCGTGGACATGATCAGAACAAGCTTGGTAACAAGGCCCCTCCTTGTCCTTGGCTATGAGTCATGAAATTCTGCTTGGAGATAAAGTAATTCTCTGAACAAAAGCCGAAATGTGAGTGTGTGTGCGTGTGTATGTGTACACGTTCTTGTACATGTGTATTGCATGGGTACTTAATATGGGAACAAAGAAGGAGCTAAAGAATAAACTCTTTTGTTGACTCTAGTTTGAGGCCAGATTTTAATATTACGGTTGTCCAGATATGAGACACTAATGAGAACATAAGAAATTCCTGGATAGAACGGGAGGCGGTTGGCCCAGCGGCCTGTCTCCCTCAAGTCTGTTGCGACACCTCTCAGTGTCGCCAGCATATCTTTAACCCTGTTTGCTGAATAAACATGTTCAGCTGTCCCTTAACCCGCTTTCCTTTATGTTCACGTAGTCGGACTTCCTTGGACAGTCACATGATTCTCCACAAGACTTCAGATGTATGGGTGAACTAGTCCCACAGGATCACTATTTCTTAATTAGAGAGAAACATTTCGATGATCAGATATTTGTGGCAGGCATCATTGGAAATTTGGAAGAAATCAACTGGCAGGACTATCTATATACCTGCCATCATTTTAGAAAACACATGATTTTCTAATTTATTTTCTGATTTTCTTAATGATATAAAGAAGTGGGGAATGATTAATGTGAGTAAATACAAAAACATTTCTTTTTTTTCATATTACTCTCACTAGCACACCCTAGCACCCACTAGCAAGAAGAAAATACAAAGTTCAATTATGTACTAAAGAATAGGCTCTGATGGTTTATTTAGATTGGGCTTAAGGCATATTCCTGATAACATTTTTATTCCTTGATTCCTATACATATCTCAGGCTACTATAAAATTGGATTTCACTTTACAAAAAAATTGAATTAATTCTTTAATAATAAGTAAAGAAATCATTTTACATTAACATTTTCCCCCCAAAGTTCCAAGTGACTGATGACCTGTGGGCTTGGGTTAAATTCTTAGGTTGATGCTGGGGACTTGACAACTTCCTATAATATTTGAAAAAAAAAAAACCTGAATAGTGCTAAAATTGAGTTAGTGAACAATTAATGTAATTGAGTGATACTACTTAAAAATGAACATATGTGTGTTGATTTGGTGTGTATTTTGAGATCTACACATTGGTTTTGTTTTCTGAAAAAATACATAGGGTGACAGGCAAGCCCTCTCATCCCCCTAGAATTGTTGGTTCAAGTCCTGAAAATCTCATGTCCTGTGAAACACCTCATCTCCAGGCAAAGATACTCTGTAAACACACAAGAAAAAGTATGACTAGCTTACCTCTGAAGTGCATTTGATTTTGGCCTGCATACTCTGTGGAGTCTAGAGTTTAGTCTAAATACTGTGAACCAAGAAGCAGAAGAGTGCTACCTCATTATGACGGACTTTGTGTGTTGGAATAGCACCCCATGGTAGGGTACCATGAGCATCTAGGTGAGATGACCAATGTTTGTTGTTGTTGTGATTTTGGTTTATAAGCTGAAATGTGTGGTGGTTTCTCAATAAAGAAAAGGTAAAAATATTTGACAAGCCTAACCCTTCCCCACCCCATTCCCAGTTTCTTCTCTCTGTCTATCTCTGCCTCCAACTTGGGGATCAGCTGTAAGCTCTCAGGTACTGCTCCAGGGCCATGCCTACCTGTTTGTTGAAATGCTCCCCACTGATGGTCATGAACTCTACTACCGTCTAGAACTTTCAGCTCAAGTTGCCTTGGCCATGGTATCTTTTCCCAGCCAAAGAAAGGTAACCAAGACACTGTGCAACATACTTTGAACCTAGCTCCTTGACTGGCCCTCCAGAGAGGCTTCTGTAGGTCTTCGGCTCATTTTACATTTGTGGACTATGACCTCTGAAAGAAAATGTCTCAGTGAAAGGTGTGCTTGCGCCCAGGCTGTATGAGTTTCACCTTCACTCCCATCACTTGGAATTGTCCTTGTCCCAACAACTGCTCAGTGTTCACTGTGTAAACTAGTAGTGCTCACGGTTAGATAACCCCTTGGATGATGGTCTAGCTGTTTTCAGTGTATAGGGTTGTCACCAACCTCTCAGTCATACTGTCTCCACTTTTATACATATAATGCCTTTCTGTAGTCACACCTTGTTTTATGTGAATATGTGGTGTTTTGGGGGATGTGTGCCAGCATGTACTACTTAGATACAGAATGTTAACAATTTCTTTCCTGGTCACTATGCTGCATGACTGAACCATTTTATGTGATATATTTAGTATGGTTCATTGCTCACTGGTCTTATTATTTAACAATTTGCATTAAATTGAATTTTCTATTTACAGGTGTAAATGGAAATTTTGGCTCCTGTGAATGTATTATTTCCCGGCTAGAATGTTCTTGGGTGAATTAAATCTGCCATTATCAGCCTCTGCATTACCTGGACTAAGTTGAGGTAAATATCTAATTAATATTTGATTAGAATATCATCATAAAGGGAGTATGTTATTTTTATGGCTAAACTTGAGTTACTGAGACCAGGCCAGTACTGTCAGTTTAGGAGAGGTTACTGCAATTCTATAGAATTTAAAAACAAAATTAAAACATGTATATGCCTTGATGGATCAGAGAAAGTAGAATTAGTATCCTATGACAAAATTTTTCCTGAAGAGACACATCTACTGACCCCAGACATGGATTCCAATGCAGACCAAGTACAGATACCACCAAAGTCCAATTTAGTGAACACAAGAGTTTTATTGGGGTTACGTACAGGAGTATGGGTGAGGGGTTACTTACAAGAGCAGAACTGACTCAAAGACAGCTACATTACCAAAGCCCAAGCCAGCATAGGTGACAGCTTATGAAGCTGTCACACTGTACAGCCTGCAGGCAGCTGAACAGATTGGAGAATGTCCCTTCCAGGTGCCTCAGTTGGTCTAAACCTCTTCCGGGCATGTGGGCTGGTTTCTGCTTCTTCCAGGCAGTTGATCTACCCTCAGAGACTTTGCTTCTCAGCTTTCTTCCTTCCGAGAGGAACTCACAGCTTTTCATGATTCCTATGACAGGGCATGGTCTAGTGAATCTGGTCAGTTTCAGGGACTTCCTGAAACTACTTTTGAGTTGTTTGCCTTCCTTCTTAAGGTGCTGCCTGCGGGACGGAATGTTTCAGTCTTGGAGGAAACTGTTAAACAACAATTGGTGGTAATATGTATAAATCACCCAGTGTTCACAGAACTCAAAACCTTTATCATCTGCTCCAACAGTGGAAGCTGCACATTTCTTGTTTTCAACTCTATGCTTCACATAGGCTTGAAGAGCTGGCATTTATTGCTATCAACCAGGGGCCAAGCTCTGCAGCACATGAGTGGTCTGCATTGATTCATTAAATATCTTAAGTGGGCCAGGTGTTATGTTTATTTCCATTTTACAGAGAATGGGTGCTTAAGAAAGGTTATGTAATGTGAACACAAACACGTGGCTTACTCTCCAGCCTGGGGAGAGTATGATAAGGCTTTTATATCTATCTAGCGGTTCTTCCTCTTCCACCTCTGTCCTACCAGTCTCACGAATGGTGCAACAACTGGATCCTTGGCCCTTCTGTCTGGAGACAGCCATTATTGGACTACTTGGATCACAGCCAGGAAGCCACTTTAATAAATCCCTGTACATATGAGTATATGAGCATTATAGTATATATTATACATGTTCTATCCATTCTATCCGTTCTGTTCTTTTACAGACCCTGATTAATATAGTAATATATAAACTTTTTGTATGAATACCTGCTTCCCATTCTTTCGTGTCTAGACCTAAGAGTAGAATTATGACCTTAATTCTGTGTTTCAATTTTTGTGGCTTCACCTATTGTTGTCCATAGCAGATGTGGATTTTACATTCCACAGTTTTGTACATTCTACAGTAATGTAGAATAGCTCCAGATTTTCCACATCCTTGCCAACGTCTGCTACTTGATGTTTTCCTTTTGATTTGTTTTGCTAATAGCCATCTAAGAAGGATCTTAAGTGCCTAATTTCTACTTAAGCTTGTTTAGCAGGCATGGCAGGGAGGCAGAGTCAGGCAGATCTCTGAGTTCAAGGCCAGCCCTGGTCTATAGAACAAGTTCCAGGATAGCCAGAGCTACACAGAGAAACTCCGTCTTGAAATCCAAAATAAGATAAAATAATAAAGACTGCTTTTAAAAAATATGTTTTAGGGTTAGAGAGATGACTCAGAGGCTAAGGAGCACTGGCTGTTCTTCTAGAGGATTTGAATTTGATTCCTGGCACCCACGTAGTAGTCCTAACTGCCTGTAATACCAGTCCCAAGGGATCCAGTTCCCTTTATCCGGCTTTCATACTTTCATATGCACCAGGCACTCAGGAAGCTACTCACAGACATACATGCAGGCAGACATAGGTACACATTAAATAAATAATGGAATAAAGATGTTTTATTTATTATTATTATTATTATTATTATTATTATTATTATTGTTATATGTTGGGGGGTATCCACACGCTATAGCTTTTATGTAGAGGTCATAGCACAACTTTCTGGAGTTTATTGCCTCCTTCCATCTTGGGCTTTGTGACTGGAGAGCTCAGATCACCAGGGTCACACAGAAAGTCCCTTTATCTAAAGAGCCTCCCTTAGCTTGCACGCTTCCTCTTCCTATGTGTTCTCGACGGGGTCTTATGTAGCCACAGCTGCTTTCCAACCAGCGATGCAGCTGAGATGCCCCGAGCTTCTGCTCCTTCTCTGCCTCCTCAGTGCCGGGGTCACATGTGTAGAGTTTTATGTAACACGGGGGATTGAACTCCCCGCTTCCTGTGAGATAGACAGGAACTCTTCTGCCTGTGAGCCGCAGACCACTGCCTGTTTAAGGACTTAAGAGTTAGCTTTCTTCTTTCCTCCTTTCCCGGGCACTAATTTTCTCCTCCTTTTGGGTTCTTGTCCTTTCGTGTTAATCTCTTTCTCTTTCTCCTACCCTCAACTTTTTTACTGAAGCAAGAATGAATAGTTTTATTTCTTCCATATTTCCAGGTCTACGGCTGCAGCCCCAGTGAGTTAATGAATGAAGGAATAAGGAGGAGCTGTAGGGGCAAGGAAAACTGGCAGTGTTCAGAACTTACATGTATTAACTTTTATTCAATTTTTATAACAACAGCAAAACCCAATTGTTACGGCATTCACTTTGTAGAAAAAGAAATTAAAAGCAGCACATTCTCTGGTCGTCCAAACGTTAAGCAGAGAACTCTGTGTCTACTTGTTGCCTTCACAGCAGGCCACGCTACCTGTGACTGTTCCCATCCCAGGAGCATCTTTCTGGGCCTTGCACCATGTCAGCTGGAAACCAGTTTAATCATCTGAAGATCCAGCAGTTTAGACTTCCTGGATAATTATGAACAAATAAAAACAATTCTTATTCCCAGACAGTGACAGAGTCACTGAGATGTTAAGCGATGATACAAGATCACACAGTATCAGTGAACTCAGGGTCAGGTCTTCTAAACCATGGTCTATGAGTTTTCACCAATAAAGGCCGATTCACTACAGTCTGAAGGGGTGCTGGCTATCTGACAGCGTGAGACGTCAGTGGGCTGTACTTCCAGACTGCCCAGCACGTTCCCCAGGTCGCTCCCTTTCTCCTCTGACTCTGTTAGAGCGTTGATGGTGTAGGGATGTGTACAGATCTATATGTTAGGAGAAAAGTATTCTGTGGCTCGGAATGAGTATCCATTCACTTTGTGATTGTGTTTTCAGTTGCTGACGTACAGTTTATGTAAGGTGCACTACGTTAGAACACAGAACTTTTAGACACAACAAAGTGATACTCTATTTTCGCAATTTGGTTATTTATTTCTCAATATGTAAGCAACATAACTATTTTTCTGATAAGTCCTATGTTGGCATTCGATAAAATCCATGGTAATGATTAGCAAGAAGCAAAGCTATTGTAGAGTTTTTAATAGTTACTTAAATTTTATACTTTAATTTATATACTCTGATCTTAGAGTGTCTGTCTACCATTTATACCGGGTTATTAAACACTGGGAAGTCCCTGCAAGAGGAGGGGCAACAAATGCTCTTTACCTTCCAATAATTAGTTCCTGTATTTTCTCCTTCTCAATCTGTTCTGTTGTCTCATCTCTCTTCCCTTTCCTCGATGTTCATCATGGTTCTTTCAGAGGTCTTGGGGGAAGAAATAGAGGCCCCTGTTACCATTTGGCGTATGTCTTCCCTGGCAATGACATCTTGAAAATTAAAAATAATAATGCCTCCCTCCCATGCACCCATTCCGGTTGGCTGTCTGTAACTGCACAGTGCTTCGAAACGTGTCACCTTATTAAATTCTGTAAATTGCTCCGAACACTGTCTCTGCAAATGTTTTGGAAGGGTTGTTCTGTCAGGTCAGCTTTCTAAGGGCTAGAAATATGTCAAACCTGGCAGCCTCACCTTTATTTAAGAGCCAAAATACAAATAAGTAGATTACAAAGCAATCAATCAACAGAGCACTGCAGGGTGTTGTGCTTGGCATTGACCTCGAGAGTTCGACACCCACATTTTATGGACGAATAACCTCATCTACAGACTGTGGCAGAAGAGGTTGCATTCTGACTCAGTTGCAGCTAACCAGTTTGCCTCGGTCCTGCTTCCCTGCCTCAGTTTCCTCATCTGAAACAAAGTAAATCTTGCACATGTGAAGTGTCTGCAGTACCATGACAGAGTTGATAGACTTCCAGGCTTTAAAAAGATTCTAATATCGCATAAAAATTGGTCTAATGTTTTACCCAGTTTCCTTATCTTTTTGAAAGCTTGGAGTGTTATTAATTTATAGTTATGGGCAAATTATAATTTTTATTCACTGTTCATAGAAAAAAAGCAAGGGGAGTTTTTTTGTTGTTAGTTATTTTCCCCTGTGGTCTTAGAATTTTCCTTCTTTCCTCTTCATTTTTCTCTTTACAGGAAGCTTTCCCTGAAGTGTTTTTGAGGGGGTCTTACAAGAAACGACAACCTCACACACGTAATTAATAGGAGGTAGGGCAAGAGAGCCAACATTGATTAGCTTTCTGTCTTACTGAAAACCGGCCGGTTTCAACCTGAAGCATAGGTAAGAGTGCCCTGCCTTCTTCCTCAGACCGTCTCTTCCACTGAAAGCTTGTGTGTGAGTTCAGTACTCCTGTAAGGCTGAGGCCATCAAGTTTGGAATGCTTGGCAAGCAATGCAGTCTGCCATTACATGCACTCCCTCTGTCCAATGGTGAACAGCCAGTTCATTCAGATATCACCTGCTATTCTAATTGCACACCTCTGAATCAGAGAGACCTTTAATCTGTCAAAAATGTGTATTGTTTTTGATTGCAGAAGTAGAGATGTAGGACACTTGACACACTAGCTTCCACGCAAAGCCAGTACCGCAGGATTCTAAAGTAGGTTCTGCTGGATTTCCCATGTTCAGTGTTTTCTACAGACATGATGCTTATATGTCTGAGATTTTGCAGGGCAATCTTAGACTGTAAATATTCTATGCTGTCATTCCCACAAGAGCAACCATACCCGTGAACCTATGTGTTGTGGGTTTTGATTTGGAAAATGGGGATGCTGTGTGTACATTAGGATTTGTATTTATTTATTTTTTCTGGTCCAAATCCCCATTCTGTCCCTCTCCTGTGGTCTGGTCCTAGCCCACTTTCCATTGCTATCAAGGCTTGTTTCTGTCACAGTCCACTGGCTCACACTGCTTAGGCCTGCTGTCTAGGGGACGATGAGCGCCGAAAACTAATCTGTGCTAATGGACAAACAAGAGAGAATCGGGGTCAAGGAAGGCTGTGTAGTGCATCCCATGCCCTGTCCCTCCTAGGTAGCAGAAGTGGCGCTCTGGAAATACTGCGTTGACTTCGTTTTTCTCTACGAGAGCGAGTCTTCCTGTGGTTGCTCGAGTGAAGTGGATTTCTCAATGGTGTTGAGGACTCAGAATCTTACCTCCGAGGTAGATTCGTGTGCTACCTTGAGCCAGCTTTGTACAGGCATGGCAAGCACACTTAGCTGCCTGCGACAGTGAAAAGGAGTGCATGATCAGAGAGCCGACTTTCCTCTCTGCCTCGGACGATTTCTTCCCATGTGCAGGGACTACTCAGGTGGGCTTTTCACAAAATGAGAAGAACAAAATAATGCCTGTGACAATGCTTGCTTCAACAAGGCAGGTTGGTGTCTCTTCGCTGTCAAATCCCCGAGTCCCACTTGACTTTTCCAAACTTTACTCTTTTTTAAAAAGACAGAGTTTAACATTCATGGGAAAGATCTGCAGCATTGCTTGAAATAGTTTGTGGATTTCAAGTTTGTTGTGGATCGTTTTTCCTTTAGCCTAATCTTGTTATTCCTATTTATTTTATGTGATCTTATTACATAAACGTGAAGATTTCCTTTTACTGTCCAAACAGCTTGCTTTGAAAGCCTCTGCATAACCACTATTTATTTGTACCACGTCTCTGTCTTGGGTTGCTATTTAACTGTGATAAGTTTCAACGGACTCTCTGTAAGACACAGCAGATCAGTCTTCTGTGTTAAGCACCTTACCTTTCATAAACGCAATCAGCACTCTTTCATGCAGTTTGTATTATCTTAAATGGCAGCATTAGTACCTTGTCTTCCCCATCCTGAGAGCATTTGCTGAACCAGGTAGCATCTGTTACTTTAATCACAGGCTTAAGTCATAGGGACTGTCTCTGGAGACCACTGACTATTTAGGAAGGGAGAGAGCAAGCACATAATGCCCTTAGAAACAGAATACAAATTTATCATAGTTATTATCCCAATTGATATCTGAGAAATTAAGCTGCCTTTTTAATCAAATTTAATTTTTTCTTACAGTCTATTACCAGACTGTTTTCCCTGATTGTTTATGTCTAAATTTGGAGAATTTAATGATAATATCATGCATGGTTAATTAAAGACATTTTGTGTGCTTTTCTTTCAGTTTTAAATCTTCCTCTCTCTCTCTCTCTCTCTCTCTCTCTCTCTCTCTCTCTCTCTCTCTCTCTCTTTAAGACAGGGTTTCTCGGTGTAGCCTTGGCTGTTCTGGAACTAGCTCTATAGACCAGGCTAGCCTAGAACTCACAGAGAGCTGCCTGCCTTCCAAGTGCTGGGATTAAAGGCATATGCTTCCATTGCCTGACAATTTTTCTTGATTTTTGAAAATTTCATACATGTATATACCAAAATATGATCATCTCTAGCCCCATTTTCTTCTTTAAACTGCCCCTATATCTTATCCAATATACCCCTCCACCAGTCACCAGCCATTGCCGTTAGCTCCTAGTATGGGTGGGGGCTGGAGATTATCTACCTGTTTATGCCTGGATTTTGGCTGCATTGCTCTTGTACAGGTCTTGTGTATGTAGCTACAGCTGCTATGAGATCATTATTGGATATACTGTCATGTCCAGAAAACAGCACTTCTTAACACACGTTTTTTGTTATCTCGCTCTTAAATATTTTCTACTCCCTCTTCCCTAATGTTCCCCAGGCTTTGGTGGTTTGGGGTTCATATAGATGTCCTCTTTAGGCCTGAGCCATCTGTCCCTTACTTTCAGCACTTTGACTAGTTACACAGCTTTCGTTGACTACTGCCCACTGCAAAATGAAGCCTGTATGATTAAGGTTGCGAGAAGTCCAGATTGATGGGTTTAAGCAATAAGAATGGAGACGGCAATTTGCCAGCATGACCATTCAGAATAACAACAATAACTAGGGCCTATGTTCTTCGCAGCTATGGGGTTTTTATCCTAATTACAGCAAGCCTGAAACTCCCTGCTGCAGAGCAGGCCTCAAATGCAACCAGAGAACAGGTAGCTACTCCAAGCCTACTGTGCCACTATTTGCCCTGACAGGTTAATAGTGCAGCATTCAGGGTTCAGCATCGGGTGTAACCACTGATGTCTTCTCTCCCCCAACAGTTTTCATAGTATCTTCTGGTGCTGTGAGCGTTGGCCAGCAAGGAGGAAGTTACCCAGTGGGATCGAGCCATGGATTCCCCCATGTCCTGCAGCCAAAATGAGTTTCCCTGTAGTAATTTCCTTTTGGTAGTTGTAATTTCCCAGGGCAACAGTTTGCTTTTAAATTGAGGGTTTCTATGTGCTAGATGTATGAAATCTAAAATCTTAATGGCAAACCCAAGAAATTGCTGACTTTGTCCCCTTTAACAGATGAGTAAATAGCTTTTGAGTAGGCAAATCATCCTTTTTCCTTATGTTCTTCCTCCGGCTAAGAATGGAGCTTAAATCCAGACCGTAGTCTGCCCAACTTAGAAACCTCCATTCTAACCGCTGTACTGTAGTACTACTTCCTGCCAAGCCTGGAAAAGGTGTCTGTCATGTAAATCAACATCTTCCCCGTCAGCTGACTTCCTTCTTTCAGACTGTACCTGCATATATGAAAGCAATAAATATTAGTTTCGTGTTGCTTTCATTTTTCACTTGAAAATGCACAAAACGTATAATATGGTCATAAAATCTATGCATGGTAAGACTTGTTAGTCCTTCAAGATCGTAGACACTTGGGCATGTCTTCCTTCTTTTTTTTTTTTTTTTTGCTGCTTAGATTTAAAATTTAGATCATTATCCTAGTATATGTGTATGTATCTGAGTGTGTTTATGTGCACATATGTGTGGGTGCCCATAGAGGCCAGAAGAGGGCATAGGATCTTCTCCCCACCCCTCCCGGGCTGGAATTACAGATGGTTGTGAGCTACCCAACAGGGATGTGAGAAACTGAACTTTGGTCTTCTGGAAGAGCAGCAAGCCCTCTTAACTATTCAATCATCTCTCTAAGTATACCTTTGAAGTTCCCTCCCTTCTCTTCCCCTTCCCTTTCCTTCCCTTCCCTTCTTTTCCTTCTCTTCCCTTTCCCCTTCCCTTCCCTCCCTTCCTTTCCTTTCCCTTCTTTTTTCTTACTTTTATAATTCCCCCCTTTCCTACATCCCCCCATTCCTTCCTCCTTCCCACTTCCTCCCTCACTTCCTTCTACCTTTTTGACATAAGAGCTTTGAGGGAATCTATAAATAATGAATTGGGAAGGCAAATACTTTTACAATATTGATTTCTCTTTTTCAAAATTTTATTTTTCATGTAGTCAATAATCAGCTTTTCTAATACTTTGTATATTTCTTAACTTGCAGAGACTGTGGCAGCACATATAGGGCTCACACGTCCAAACCAGATGGGCTCACCGTACTGGAGGGAAGTGTACACAGCCTCTATCCCCAACCAAGAGGCTATCTCTAGTTAACAACTGCTTGAAACGGAAAAACTAGCTTCTCCAAGGGAGTCTCTGGGGACACAAACCACACTTAAGTGGGGGCCCCATGCCTAGTAGTAGTTGCCAACACAAAACTAACTTAATTATATTTTTGGAGTTTTTTTTTTGTCTCATATTGCTTTGTTTGGGCATTTATTCCTTACTGGCATCTTGCTTGTCTATTATGGTTTCTGATTCTGTGCTTTTATGGGTTTAGTGTGCATGTGTGTGATTCTGCACGTGGATGCATTTCTGCTGCTCTGTTTTCATTTCTTCTTGTTTGTTCACTTTGTTTTATTCTTGCTTGTTTGTCTTTTAATTTGCTTGTTAGTTTTTTTAAGAGAGAGAGAAAGAAGACATGGAGTTGGAAAAGTGGGGAAAAATCTGGGAGGAGATAAGGGAGGGGAAACTATAATCAGAATATATTGTTTAAAATAACTTTCCTTTTTTTTCTTGGTTTTTCAAGATAGCGTTTCACTGTGTAACAGTCTTGGCTGTCCTGCAACTTACTCTGTAGACCAGGCTGGTCTTGAACTCACAGAGATCTGCCTGTTTCTGCCTCCTGAGTGTTGGGATTAAAGGCATGTGCCACCACTTCCCAGTGCTTTATTTTCAATTAAAGTACTTTACATAGTTGAAGAACTGTTTAAAAAAATCAATGTTCATTTTGTTTTTTCCTAAATTATATTTTTATTGTTTAAAATAATTTTAAAGTTTTAATATATTTTGATCATATTCTTTTTCTCCCCCAAGTCCTTCCAGATCTTTTCCCCTTTAAGTTCCTTCTCAAAAAGCAAACAAAAATCCAATACAACAAATTTCTCCCAAACCAAGAAAACAAAATATAAAGCAGCTAAAAGGAAAAGAAAAAAAAAAAAAACAACCACAAAATAAAAAAACCCACCAAACTGTAACCTAATAAAAGTACAAACAAAAAAACCTTTGGAGTCTGTTATATGTTGGTCAACCTCTCTTGAACATGAGGCCTGCCTTGAAGTGGTTTATATATCAAGGGTCTTTCCTTTGAGAAAACAATTCATCAGGTTTTCTAAGAGATACAAAGGAAAAATAATAAGGAAAGCAATCCTTGCCCCCAAACTTGTTTGGAAGTAGGGGCAGCTTCATTAAAAAGACAAACAAATGACCAACTGACAGAAAAGTTTTTGGAACCAGAACATTAGAAATAGCAATTGAAATTAACACTGCCCTGTCTCCAGAGGTCAAAGAAGTCATGTTTTCTCTGCTTCTTGACAATGCAGATTTAGTTACCTTGGTAGAATCATATAGCTTCCTATGTGGATCAAGAGACCAGGCTTTGCATAGAACAAAAATGGGGGAAATGAATATTTTAAGGTATTATTCTGATGAACTGTATAACAAATAGAAATTTGTCAAAAATTGCATAGGAGGCTCCCATCCCAAAACTGATTTACTAAAGAGGGGTATTTTTGATGAATCTCAAAAATTCTTCATTTAATTCCTCTAATAATTTCCCCTTCTTAGACTACAGGAAATATAATTTAGTCACATATTTAAAGTTTTATACTCTTTTCCCTTCTTTTTGAGTAGAGAGCCCTTCAGCATATTCTTTCTAGTAGATTAGATACTCATTGTAAGAAGTACCAATATTTTGTAAGATTTTCCAGACTTCTATCTTCTCCCCCTCCTCTCTTTCTCTTTTTTTCCTTTGGTTTTCTGAGACAGGATTTCTCTGTAGCTTTGAAGCCTGTCCTGGAACTAGTTCTTGTAGACCAGGCTGGCCTGTCTCTGCCTCCTGAGTGCTGGGATTAAAGGCCTGTGCCACCACCACCAGCTATTCTTTATCTTTTACAATTACATACACCCAGAGAATGTATATTATGACTGTAGTCACCCCCTATTTCCTTCTCTTATCCATTTCCCAGGGTTGCACACTCCCTTCTTCTCAACTATTCTTCCTCTTACCATTGTGTGTGTGTGTGTTTTTAAATTGCTAAATGTCCATGATTGTGATGATCATGCTGTATTCAGAATACAGTCTTTCATAACACTGTTTTAATCCTTTTATGCGCGTTACAGATTATTCCTCTGGTTCCTTCAAATAACAGAAGGTCTAAGAAAATAATACAGACAGTTTGCCTTCAATCTTGCCTTTTTTTGTGGGGTGGAAGGAGGGTTATGGTAGTGGCGGAGATGTAGAGACAGACTCATACTGGAGACTGACCTGGTATTGATATGTAGCCCAAGCTGACCTTAAACCTGTAGTAATCCTACTGCCTTAGCCTCTTTAGAGCCTAGGGTTACAGCCATGAGTCACCAAGCCTGGCTTCATCATTATCTTAACTAGGGACATTTCTTTTCATCCTCTCAGCTCCAACAGAAACGTACCAATCTGTTTTATTACAGTTGCATGGTAGTACTTTGTTTTTATCTCTGTTGCAACTCAAATCACGAGAACCCTGTCTTTGAGTCCCAGTGCCGTGTGTAAGATGAGGACAAATGCATGAGAGTGACTGATGTTTGAAGTCCCTAAATGACATACAAACCTGCAATATGACAGAAACAAGAGTATGAAAGACAAGATATACTCATGGGTGGAGCACAGATTTGGTTCATTTCTTTTTTGAACTGACTACTTACTTTGAGTTCTGAGTTGCCCTTTTCCCCAAAGTTCTACCTGTGATAGGCATGTGATAATCTCACATGCTTCATGTTGTTGTCAGTTGCAGAGGGATAGTCTAGCTCCAATCTTCAGACCGTCTTTCCTTTATTCCATTTTTGATTTTTTAAATCTTATTAATGTTAAGTATGTGCTCTACATTGAAGCTAAACCCACAACACCTATACCTTCAGGCTGATAGGAATCTTAATCTGAACATTATTGTTATGAATGAAAACTTAAGTACTCTTATTTATGCCAGGCCCCACTTTGTTATTGGCAATTCAGCAGTGGAAAAATTACACCAAAATTTCTCCTGGAGGTCAGCTTACATCTGGATAGAAAGAATTAAAGAGTAAATTAGAACATATAGACTATTGACAAACGGTAAGTATGAGGACAAATTATCAAATGGGAAAGGAGGATAGAAAATGAGAAAGGGGCTGGTGTCTTTGGTAGGGTAGCTAGGGGAAGGTCCCATGAGAAAGCATGCGGTAGTCCCAAGGAAAGTGAGGAGCAGGTCACAACAGCCTGAGGAAGTGCATTCCACCACAGCCATCAGGCAGAACATCTACCCCCAGCTTTTTACTTCATAAGGGCTTTGAAACAGACACTAGGACAGGGGCTTAGTATCACCAGCCTTTACCTTTTTAGATGAACTCCTGTGTCTTAAAATACCAGACCCTTTATTGTCTAAAAAGTTAGGAATAACCTGGGGATGGGTAGGAGAAAGATTATTTGCATGTTTATTAGGTAAGGATTTCTGAGAGCTATCTGGATATACTTGTAAGATAGTGGTTCTATTTATCAGTCTCTGTGCAAAAAGAAAGAAGGCATGGTTGAGCGACAACTAACCTGGCTTCTTATGAAAAGTACAGAAAAGGTCTCTGTTCTCCTTTCTTGGAACAGTTTGAGTTTGATTCATCACGTTCTGCTGCTTGGATAGTGTCTGTTCTTCTTGCTAAGTAACATTGTTTCTGTTTGGGCCAATGAAAGAGTAGCATCAAAGGATTTATAGTTTTAGTGGGCATTATCTATGGTGTAGATAAAGTACAGGTAAGTCTAACATTAGAGGAGAAAACTCTTCAGGTGAACCAGTCCTGTGGGCTTTAGGTCATTGAATGAGAGGCCTTCTGAGTAAATGCAAATTCGTTCCCATGAAGAATTTTCAAATTCTCCTATTCATTGTTGTCATCACATCCTTTCTGATCTCGAAGTGCGAATTTGACAGTATTGTTCTGATTAACAGTTTAAAAAGTTTTACCCCTCAAGTTTCCAATAGAATGGATGCATTGTTGAAATGATAGTTACATTAAAATTCTTACCACAAATGAAGCCAGCTAAACTGTTTACCAGCTTGAAGTGAGCCCATCATGCCTTGTTTGTTGAATAGTGTTTTGTGATTTCACCAACAGAAGAGTGAGTCTCCAAACTACTTTTAAGAGGGGAGTTTTCACTCTTAAAGAAGTGCTTGCTTCATTTTCTTCTTGCTGCTCCAAACAAGATGTTGTTTATTACTTTGAAACACTATATGTAAACCCCAGGAATATGTTAAATATGATTGAAGTCTTGGCTGTCTTTAACAAATTGAAGTTTCCAGAAATTTAGCTATGTTTAAAACCAAAGCCATGTTTTAAAGAAAGATTTCTATTTCCAAATATGTGGTTGCCCAAACCTTTTGTATTTTCATGTCAAATTCAGCCGCCAAATAACACACATTGTACCTTAGCTGTATATATGTGTGTGTGTATGTATATATATATATATATATGTATGTATACGTATATATGTATGTATACATATCTATTCTAACACATAGACTTCAGATTTTAAAAAGCACTTAAAGAGCAGCTATGATCATATTTCTTGAGCATATGATATTTATACGCATATAAGCATGTTTTAGAGAAAGTGCTGCAAGGCGTGGGTCATTTATCCTGGTGAAAACTGACCTGCACAGCACGATTGGGATGGCAGAGCAGTCGATCTAGGAAAACACAGGAATTCCTAGCCAGATAAAAAAGGAGGTCAAGGAAATTGCCTTTATAATTGTAGTTGTGATCTATTTAGTGTGTAATGTACAGTGATATGATGATTCTGACCATAGGTAATTGTGCCTCTTTCTAAACTGGTTGGTACATGCTCAGAGTAAGAGAAATCCCCGAGTTTGTGATAAAAGGATATTTATTGCCCTTCCATATGCTTTACTTAATCATTTATAAAAGACAAATTAATAGTGAGTAGCAATCTCATTTTGTGTTTTGTTCAGCCTTCATTCCTACACGTTTGGAATATCTATTAATATGTATCCTTAATAGTTTTGGCACAAGTTCAACATCAATGAATGAATGATGGACACATTTTATAGTCTTCTTAAGGGATAATAATGTGGTTCCGTGACAGTGTGTCTTGATTTCTTTGGGGGCAGGGCATAGGGAGCTGTTAGCTATTTTCCCTCAGCGAATGCAGAGATAACATTTTATTGCTCCATTATATATATATATATTTACATATATATAAATATACATGTATATTATCAGAAATACATTGTAGATTAATGTCTAAGAAAAGAAGAGCTGATCACATAAGCCATCTTTTGCTTTCTACTTTCATTGTGGTTGAGAATTCATATCCTATCTTTTTATATCAATGACGATTGATGACATCGCAAAAGAGTCTTCCCGACTTGTTTCATGCATCAAATGTAATCTCTTCACAGAAATAGGCGTATTTCTAATAAGCAATTGGAACTTTGAGTACTTGAAGTTTCGGGAGGGCTATTTTGGAGAGGATAGTGATAGGCTGCTGTTTACCTACTCTGTTGGCAAAACAGGGAGTTATGGGATTGGATTTTAGCGAAACAGGCTTAAATTAGTCTTGCAGAAGTCTGTGCATAAAATACTGGGATGAGTTGGCGACAGTTGTGTTTTTTGTTTTCAGGGACTCAGTCTGTTCTACTCATAGGGTTCAGCAGAGGGCCTGGCACAGATAAAGCACTCACCCAGTGTGAATGTATAGAGAGAAGCACGGCATTGCTGAGATGTCGCAAAAGGCACAGCACTCCCGGGCAGCCTCAGGCACGCGGAAGGTATACATGAGGTGTGAACTGTATGCACGCTTGTGTCTGAAGTTCAGTGTTGTACACACAGGACTATCAGACGTGAGTAAATACTGAAAAAGACCAGACGCAATTTGAAGAAACAGTAATTCTCCCATCTTTTCCAAAATTTCCTGGATATTTGCATTTTTTTTTTTTTTTTTACTCCAGGAGAAAGGGTATATGAAATATGGAGTTGGGAGTTGTGGCTGGGAAATTTCTTGCCCACCCATAATTCACTACTGGGTAGGTGTTGTGGGAGCTCCAGCTACAAAGTGTAGCTGTTGCCCTTAAGGGGCATCTGAAGTCTGACTGTGAGATGCTAAAATGCCTGCAATGTGTTTATGTACTTCTCAGGAGGTTTTCACTGAGTGCTCATTCTTTTGGAACAGGGAGGAAATGTGGTCAATTACACATTATTTCCCTAACATCGAACTAGACCTCAAGGAAGATTTAATTTGAAAACTGTAAGGAAACACTTCAAATGTGGAACCAGTGAAGTTACCAGGCATTGACAGAAGTCCTGCAAGCTAGAAGCCCAGAGAAGGCATTGCGTCTATGTGCATGTGAACTTCTTGTCAGGGGACGAGCCAGCACCAGCTTTCCTCTGAAGAATGCACTGTATCTCACAGCGCCTATCTTGTCTGCTGGATTTTCGGTTGCTCAATCTCCAGAGACGTCTGGAGAAGAGAGGATGTCTTTTGTTGCAGATGTGGGCAGGGCCATCTCATTACTTTCACTGGGAATGAAAGACACACACCAGAACTTAGGAGTGTGATGGTTCTAGGAAAATATTCAGAGAACAAGACACAAAAATTACAGAATTCAGATTAAGGAATTTTGCCCGGTGGTGGTGGTGACCCACACCCTTATTCCCAGCACTCAGGAGGCAGAGGCAGGCAGATCTATGTGAGTTTGTGAGTTTGAAGACAATCTGGCCTACAGAGTGAGCGCCCAGACAGCCAGAGCTACAAAGAGAAACCCTGTCTTGAAAAATCAAAAAAATATATTTTTTTTAATAGCAGCTCATTTTTTCCCCTCAAAAAGAGTGTTTATTTGAGTCATTACATTTGAAGAAAAGTTTTTGGGTAAATACTTTCACTTCAAAACATATATGTGCATGATGATTTCTGAGAAATTATAGCTGATTTAAAATTTGTTTTTTTACTAGAGGTCTCAATTTAAGGAACAAAATAAAATTAAAAAGAAACTTTAACTGTGAACTACGGATATGACTTAGTGTCTGCTCTCACAAAAGAGGTTTTGCTTATGTCTTGTCTACCCATGGATCCTCAGTATATGTCAAACAAAGGCTAGTAAGTGCGTGTCAGCTCATTGGATGGATGAATAGAAAGATGGATGTGAGTAGGTGCCTTTTAGCAGAGATCCGCTATTTATAGCTGGTGCTCTCTGTTGAGCTGAAGATCTTGTGATCTTGTTTGGAGGATCCAACAGGGGCGTGTAGTTGTTTGTTGACACCTGAGTGAAGAAAGGTCCTCATAGATGCTTTTCTTCTGTGAGCATGCAGCTTCCTCACTTAAGATAGGAGGGAAAGATGCACAGCACAGCAAGAGAGGATGGAGTAGCCTTCCGAGCCAACCAAATTAGCTCAATTAGCCCTGGCAGTCAGTGGGGTGACAGATGGCACAATCTGAACTCCTTCGGAGTTTCTACTGATCTTAGGGAGGATGGGGCTTCTGTCTGATACTAGACAGTCAAAATGTGAAATGGTTCTTCTGGACTAGGCCCACATCAGTGTTCTAATCAGGACAGTGCAGGGTCAGGATCTGATAGCAGAAGTTACTGTTTGTCTGTTCCCCAGAAGAAGGTAGGGGCTGATGCCTCAGACTCCGGGGAGACTTGCAGTTCAGTAGGAGCAGGAAGGAGGTTGGCACTAATGTTGTCTGTTCCATGACAGACATTCGGCTTCTCTCTCACCCAACCCAATCTTCTTTCTTCTCTTTCTGTAGCATGCTCTCCCTACAGAACTTCTGTAGTTGAATTCTGACCAAGTTCAGTACAGCTGCCTTTTACTAATGAACTGAGCCATGAGTGGTCCCATGTAACACCTCACCCTGTGTGTCACTCGGCGAATATTATGGAGGTGATTGTTCTGTTTTGTGTCATGATTTCTTAAGGAGGGTTACAGAGACAAATTTCCCCATGGCCTCATAACTAGGATTAATTGTGTTTCTCTTGAGCAAATAGCTCGTTCTTTGTTTTACAGACTTTGAAATCTATGTAATCATTCATGTTCCTTCTATCCATGTAGTGTGTCTGAAAGCTAAATTCATATTTATAGTTTACTTCTGACAAGCATGGGATATTCCTTCAAAAAGTTCTCTCTTGACTGGATTTCCCTTATACTTATTTTAAATTTAGGCTATCATATTGCATGGACGCATTTTTTGGCAAGCCAACTTAAATCCTGTGAGAGAAAAACATAAGAATAAAGAAACAGAAATGAAGACCATTGTGTTGATGTGACACCTTTACTCTGGTTGTTTTTCCTTCTCTAAACCTTTGCCCACAACTCATCTTCATCTAATCTCAATATTAACCACCTACCCTTGTCCAATGTCAGATCGCTGATGGGGAAGCTGACCAATCCCTTGTCTGAGGGGCGTGACCCCTCCAGGGCACAAAATACCTTTAAAAGATCTGCGTTTGTTTGTTTGTTTTGCCCTCTTGGTTCCCTACTCTTTGCTGGAACTCTGGCTCTGTAAGTTTCTCCCATTTTCTCCTTTTATTAATGCTGAGTATTTCATATAAGGCTAGTTTGGTTATTTCCCATTGCCGACCGACCATGCCCACTACAGATCGCTTTCCAGATTAGGGACTTGGGAGGATTTGCCCCTTACATTGAAAGCTTGGGGCTAAAACCTTTTCTCTATATTACTATCCTCTAGTCATTTGAATTTTCTTAAATTTCTTCATCTATTTCATTCGTAAGGTGAGTAATACTGCTTATCACATATGAAGGTTGCAAAAGAATACACAAATATATGAAAAGTGTCTTACATATTAGTCCATCTTTCAAGACAGCCACCGAAAGGGGAAAATGTACTGGATTTGGTGTTTAAAGGTTCCATGTCTTTATTAGTTTATCACCTTGGACAAACCACTGGACCTTGTAATCTACATTTTTTTCTCGTGTAATTTTATAGCAGGGCAAAGCAAGTCAACGTCCCAGCTTTAGCAGTTATCAGATTCTAAGATAAGCCCTTGCTAACTTTTCAGGAATATATACACCCTCAGTGTTCATTAGAAAGGCTTGCAGCTGTCTACCTGCGCAAAGAGAAGATTCAGATCCGAGGTTGGGAAGTTCAGAAAACTGTTGTGATTGGTCTTTGCATTCTTTAGTAAGTTAATTTTAGTATTAGTAATTGATGTTGGTGTCCTCTAGAATACCTTGAATTGCTGATGATTTGCAGTCCTGAATCCACGTGGAATTCAAAAGACGTGTCAGTATGGATACTAACCTGTATAGCAAATGGTCTGTACCTTGTCAGTTGATGAGCACACCCTATAGGAGTGGGTTATATGTTGATGTCTAGAAAGAATCAGTGGAATAAAGTGAGCTGCTGTTGCTATCAATAACCATGTTGGCCAATGATGGTATTTTGTTCAATCATAGAATCAACCGAAACAAGTGTCTATGCCTAAGATATGGTTTCTGTTTTGGGACTATTGAGCAATTGAGTAGTCGCACAGCAAGAGGACTCTCATTTCTTGAGATGATAAATATGGGTTTGCAAGAGAGCTAAAGTTACCCTCACAGCAGTCCATCAAGATGCAGGAGAGCTTTGTGGTCGAGCACACTGAAGCTTTCAGTGTGTGGTTTTGGCCAAGTTATTTAGTCCCTGCAAGCCTCAGTTTCCTCAAATCTCAGAGGGAAATTGGTATTTAACTAGCATGATTTTTTTTTAAAAAAATGGCACAAGTGACCAAGATATATTACTCATAGGTAGTTATTATTTATAAAAATGTTAGTTTTTCAAAACTTCAAATTCATATCAACTTTCATGGGTTTTGCTATACCTAATCTAATAAGATACACAGACTATGGAAACAAGTCTTAAAAACAAATGGTTATTACATAATGATCAGAGTAGGCTGGGCATGGTGATGCATGCCTTCAATCCCAGCACTTGGGAGGCAGAGACAGGTGGGTCTTTCTGAATTTGAGGCCATCTGGGTCTACATAGTTAGTTCCAGGACAGCAAACACTACATAGAGAGACCCTGTTTCAACCAAACAAACCAAAACTACAAAAAAAGAATGATTAGAGTATATATACAGAAGTAAACTTTCCATAAAATTTTGAATTAATATACCATGTCTATTCGCTTCCATTTTACTGTTTTACCCTTTCACGCTTATGCAAATAGAAGCCATTAATTTTACTCTCGGTGGTTTCAGTCTGTGTAGAGGATCCAGGGCTGTGAACTGGTTCCCTCAGCTACTCAGTCTGTCCGGTGTCTTGTTTAGTTCACGGCTGAACCACAGTCTCTTGCCTTTGTGTGAAACGGGTGTAAATTTGCTCAGCTGGTTTCAGAAAAGGACTATAACAATTATTCATGAAAATTCATTAGTTTTTAAATTTTTTTAATTTTTAAAAGCGATAGGAAGTTAAGATAAAATGTTGAAAATGTTTTTTCAATTTGATTAGCCTTTATTAATTTTACGCAATAATAATGACTTTTAAATGGCATTTCATGCATGTATATAATATGCTTTGATCATCATCAATCCTCTATTGCCATTCCGTCATCCATCTTTCCCCTTTCTCCACTCCAAACCCTCTTTCTTTTCCCATATATCTCTATTGTTTCATTTTTTCCTTTAATTCTTGTGGATACATGTAAACACACATATAAATATATCAATACAACTTGCTGCCCTCTCTCCAACAGGTAAAATATTGCTGATGTGATGTTTAGAAATGAAGAAACCACTGAAAACTAGACTGGTTTGGGGTCAAGTGTTTTTGTCTCAGTGAGCGTCAAGGTTTTTTTTTTTTTTTTCCTCTTGGGTTCACTGACTATGAAGTAAACCTGTGAGACTGTACCCAGCAGCAATGTGTGTTAGTTACACAACCTCATGGCAGAGCACCTGGGCAGGGTGGCGTTCTTGTGTTTCTCTGCTTGAATCTTTCAGAAGAGAAGTGAAATTCTGTCGTCTGGGTTTCGTGTGTTCACTTGGTTTTCATCTGTGTTTTCTTGTAGAATTTCTCTCATGTTAGGTTATGTGTTAGTCCATTTGGAATTGAAAGTTTAATAATTTCCCAGGCAAGGAGTTAATTGAGTGTTCAGTTCTAAATAATTTATAGCATCCCTTCTAAGGCTCAGGGAGAGAGAGTGAAAGGAATACATGAGCCCGCTAGAGAGCAAGGCTCCAGAACACTATCTTCTGGGCACAATTCAACCATTGCAATCACGGTCTCTGAGCAGCTGTGTTTGCCTGAATTGGGCATGCAGAATACTGGGCCTGTCTGGTAACAGTCTATCCTGGATCAGCAAGAGATTCACTGGACCGTAGCCCAGCCTGATGCATTTCTGGCTACTGGTGGATTCTTGGGGAGATGCAGTCATTGCGCTTACTTGTGTGTACCAACATGTAAGTCCACCAAGCTCCAGTGGTAGGAGAGAGTACCTGTAGCTATGATTGCAATTAACTGAAGTGGAAGATCCACTCTAATGGCACAACTGAATTACATAAAAGCAGGTGTCATCACATTTTTTTTTTCTTTTGTGATTTGGGGACACAAACCAGGGCCTTGAATATACTATGCAAATGCTCTATGATTTTTTTAAAAAATTTTTAAATGATTTATTTAACTTTATTTTATGTGCAATGGTGTGAAGGTGTCAGATCTCATGGAACTGCATTTTCAGACAGTTGTGAGCTGCCATGTGGGTGCTGGGAATTGAACCCGGGTCCTCTGGAAGAGCAGTCAGTGCTCTTAACTGCTGAGCCATCTCTCCAGCCCCTAAATGCTCTATGATTGAGCCACATTTCTACTATTAACTTATCATGTAGAATAATTAGGTTTGCAATTAAAATCAGAAACAGAAATGTGATAAGGCAGAAGACCATGATAAAGGAGTAAGAAAACCATTGAGGTACCCCCAAAAGTGAAAGATGTTGTGAATTTTCCATGAGAGCAAAAAGATGCAAAGAGGGCTGGTGAGGTGGCTAAGTGGCATCAATCCGATCCCCTGGATCTGCATGATGGCAGCAGAGAATAAACTCCCTCAGGTCGTCCTCTAACCTCCATACCTCTATAAATGTAGCTATCGCCCTCCATAAACGTAATAAAAGTTTAAAAATGGTTAAAAGAGGTAAATATTCACTTCAGTGTTATGGTTTTGTTGAGTTAATACCAGAGCTAGTTGGGTAGTTGGGAGGGTTTTTTTTTTTTTTTTTGTTGTTGTTGTTGTTGAGAGTTCTTAGACCTCTCAAAGCCATGCTCAAAGACTTGAATGCAGAAATCGGGCTGTGCTATCACAGAACTCTCATGTCTTTTATATTTTACTGAATCTATTTAAGAGTGTTCAACGACCTGGCTGGGAAATAAACAGCACTCCCGTGGTGCAAGCTCCAGAGAGAGGTGGAGTGCAGATGCCCCGGTGGACTTCTCTGTCCAGTTAAAACCTCGTGATGTGATGATGACATGCTCTCCCACTGTCAACATCTTAATGGCTGCTGTCGAATGCTAGAGCAAGGGAAGCTTGGTGGCTGAACAGTGCTGTCATGGTGGTGATCATGGGAACAGTCATCCTCCAAACTCTTGACTGATACTTCCTTCGGTTCAATCTCTTGCATGTCTTGTCCCAAATTTTGGACACCTGCTTTGCTTTTACAGGGCTTTATTTATATATATTTATTATGATTTAGGTTTGCTTAATGGTTGGCATTAGTGTGTTTCAGGTACATTTCATATTAATATGTTTTACATATTAATCTGGGAATTTACTCATTTGTAAGCTTGTTTCCCTACTAAATATATTTGAGTCCAAATCAAATAAAGTAAAACATTTGAGGAAATGATCCCTTAAAAGAAGGAAATTATTTCAATTTGTGCTTGTAAATCTACATCAGTATATAATAAAATATTTTAATGTGTCTTTGGAATGAAAACTCTAGCTTAATTTTCATAATGGAGGGGGAAATTGGGGTGCCTAGAACTAAGCAGTATTACACACATGAAGTTTTTTTTTTTATACATGCTGTTGGATTCATTAAAAACGAAGTAATTTCTGTATAGTCGCTTGACCTTAAAATATATGGCAAGAGTTTTACATCTCCCACTTATTTCACAATGATATTTTTCTTACCTTATTACTCACATGAAGTTTTATTTCTGTAAATGTACGTTTTGCCTACTCTAGGTTTATGTTGCGTGGTGGAGACACCAAACTGAAAATTAACAATATGTTTGAAAAGCACTCTGCACACCCATTAGTTGGTCTAAGCACAGACAAGTGAAGATGCTCAGATGCTAGCATTGGTCAGGTCATGATGGGCTGTAGAAAGTTGCGGAGAGGAAGGAACAGTTACAGTGAAGTGTTGAGTTAAATCTGAACCTCCCTGGGGGAACTTTGTGTTTGTTTTAAGGTCCTCCTATGGCGGGGAATCACAGAGGTGATTTCATCACTAGTTATGACATGCTGGTATGTGAGGGAAAATCATGTGGGCATTTCTCTGCAGGCCTCACCTCACTCATTCTTTGAAAATCTATATAACCCAGTGGCTCTAAACACATGGTCTGTTTCTTTCTCCATTCCTACATGCTTGCTGTAAGAGGACACTTCACTTGCTAGAGGGATCCTGTCCCTAAACTTAACCCTCCTCAGCTAGGACCAGAGTTAACCCAGTGAGTATCTATAACCTGGTCTTGGGTCCCAGAAATAGTAGAAGAACCATCTGAGAACCCTATGAAGCTTGCAAAACAACTTCAATGATTACCAAATACTATTCTCTGTACGCTGAACTACACATCATGTTGTTTAATTCGCTCCAAGGTTTAGAAGTTAAACCTCAGAATTAACCCCACTTAAAAAAAAAAGAGGCACAGATTTTCTAAGTTAAAGCCTGTTCGTTAAGCTTATGGGGATGGGAAGATAGAACTGGAGTTTACTCAAAGATTGTCAACATGAATATGTCAGTTATTGCACTAGTTATTGCTACGTATTGGTTATGACTGTGCATTCATGCCATTCTTTGGGTGACCAATGTACTCAGTTTTGCCAGTTAAGTGTGAATAGATATTAAATATTTCCCCTTTGCTAGGGCTCTCTCTCCCCCCTTTCTATGTCTCTCCCCCTCCTCCCTTTCTTTTGCTTTCTTTTCCCTCAAGTTAATTGCTTGCCTTTTACCACATCACCGTTAGATTAGAAACAAAGGCCTGTAATCCCAGCACTCGGGAGGCAGAGGCAGGCGGATCTCTGTGAGTTCGAGACCAGCCTGGTCTACAAGAGCTAGCTCCAGGACAGGCTCTAAAGCTGCAGAGAAACCCTGTCTCAAAAAACCAAAAAAGAAAAAAAGAAAAAAAGAAACAAAGGCCTGGTATCTGTCCATTCTCCATTCTCACCACAAACTTGGATTTAGGGTAGAGCAGCGAAGCCATGATGCTACCCAGGGACACGCACTACATTCTTTACTCCAGCTGCCAGAATAACTCTGGTTAGATACCCTTAAGGCTCTCTGGGAATCCTAACTAGAAGCTTTGTCACAGATAACTGTATTGTGTGTCTGAAGGTACACGTCTGTTTTTTTCTTATTATTATGTGATATTTCATGTTGACCTGTCAAACTGAAAAATGCCCATATTGATTTTGCAGAAAGCCTCACATGTGAGATAAATACACTCAAAGACTCTTCACAAGTAGCTCTTTGGAGCTTCAGATGGGAAATGGATCATTCCTCAATCTGTAATAGACCCTCTGTGAAGCTCTTCAATCAAACCTGAGAAGTCAAGGTGAAGTCGAAGGGAGGATGGGATACTCTATTAGGGCCATGGGAGTGAACTAACTGACTGAGAAAGGAACCACAGGGGTTTGCCATATGTGGTTTTCTTTCTTCTTCTTTTTTCCCCTTTAGCATAGAAGGATTGTCGATAACCGCATGACCTTATTTGCTCTATGTGCCTGGGTATATAACAAGGTGTGGAGGGGGTCAAGTGCACCTTTGATTTCTTTCCATCTATCTTTTTTTTCTGACAAGATTATTTTCAGGTTATTTTAAAAGTATATATTTGACATAGTTTTTTTTAATTAGGTACTTTCCACTGAATAATTAGTTTTATTGTCACAGTGCTGAACTAAAATGTTTTTCTCTCTTATAAAAAGCAAAAATAAACCTTTATGAAGGTAGTGACAGGCAAATTCCTTTTTTGTTGTGGTTATTTTTTGTTTGTTTGTTTGTTTTTTTAAGACAGGGTTTCTCTGTGTAGCTCTGAAAGTCCTGGAACTCACGTTGTAGACCAGACTGGCTTTGAACTCACAGAGATCCGCTTGCCTCTGCCTCCTGAGTGCTAGGATTAAAGGCGTGTGCCACCACCGCCCGGCTGACAAGCAACATCCTTAGCCAGACAGAAATGGCGTAGTTTTTAAAGCAATGATCCATGTGGGTACATTTATAAGTCTAGCATCAGGAATAACTTTGAGTTAGTTCACTTTGAATAAAGCAGACTAAACTATCCTCAGTAAGGGGAATGTTCTTTTAGAATAAGCTTTTTTAAATATTACATTTTAAATATTTTTAAAATTTTATTCTTATTTCTAAGTATGTGTATATGCATCTGTGTTGTGTTTATCACATGTATGTGAGTATAGCTGGTAGCTAGCTAGAAGAGGGTGAGCCCCTGGAGCTGGATTTAGCAGTCTGACAGGGATGCTGAGAATTGAACTTGGGTCTTCTGGGAGAGCAGCCAGTGATCTCAATCAAGGAATCATCATCTCTCTAGCCCCTCACATTTTACGTTTATTAGGTGTTGCATTTCTAGCTGGACATTTCTGGGTTAACTTAAAGAAAGAAACGCCAGAATTTTCAGTGGTCTATTTAATTTGGAGGTACAGAGAATCCTGACACCAAAGTAACGAAACCATGCTTTGGAATCTCTGCTCAGATACCGAGGGTGTTTGCCAATAGTTTCCAAATGCTTCAGCGGCTCCGAAATGATTGTTATCCCACAACTATGTCATAGCTTTCCTAAGCCACAGAGACCGGGCTGTTTGTAAAGCTCCACTATTAGTATAATCTTAAGAGCGTATTAATTGCCCAGGAGGTTCGTGTATTTGTTCTGCGCATGTGATTAGAGATCACAGCAGCTTGTGCCGCATCGTCCTGGTGTTGGAGAAAGCAGCTACGGTAACACTCACCACTCTTAAGTTTCCTAGACTGTGATGCCCTTACACCTTTCTCTCGCAGGCGGTTTGTAGCATCCTAAACAGAAGGATATTGCAGGGAGTTGATTCTGCTTTGATCCTTGTGCTTGTTGTCAAAGCGCTTGGGATTGAAGAGACTGTTGGCTACAATTGACTGTGACAATTAGGAGATGATCAGAGCCCTAGAGTGGAGCACTTAAAGGGTAATTTACATGTCAGTTTGTCGAATAAAAAAAAAAAGATATTCAGCTAAGATTTTTCCCCCCTCAGAGCCTTGTAAACTGCAATTTGTACGCTGGTAAGAAAAACCTGGCAGAGGAGTTAGGATGCCATTACCATTTGAAAAGAAGCAATCATAAGGCCGCTTCTGAGCCCTTTGTCCACTGAAAATGCTGATTTGCAGGCAGTGAGTGAAAGCGTGGAACCCGACACTAAATAAAACCTTGAGCTAGGTAACTACCCTCTACCCCAACACTGGGTGGCTTTTCAGCACCGGCTAAAGGTGCTCTTTAAAAAATAAAAATGTATCTTAAATCCCGCATTTACCGTCATCACAGCACTGTTACTGAGCACGAATGTCCTCTTCCACCCCAAGAGAATCCAAGGAGATATAAGAGAGGTCAGTGGGACACAAGCCAAGAGTCAGCGGTAATCAGACTGAAGTCCCTTGGTGCATCCCACTTCCCCTTCTTCCCTGTGTTGGCACACTGTTCCCCTGGCCGTTCTTTCCTGGGGCTGCTCCCCCTGCACCGCACCTGCGTGCACTTAGGTTTCTCTGTTTTTATTTATCCCGCGTTTATCAATGAGAATCATCCTTCCAATACTCTTCCCGTCTGAGCATCTCTATGCCCTCCTCCAGTCTGAGATTAGCTCACCTGTGCATACCAGCAAAGTTGAGTGACCAGAAAGTCTAACAGTAAAAACACACTGTGGTCACACATACATTGTCCTATGTGGGAAATGTGGAAATTTGGTCCGTGTGTTTAATAGAGAGATACATATTAACTTGAAATGGCAGGTGTGGCTGACAATCCAGGCTTTGGATTCTGGGCCAGGGTGAAGGATATTTCTAGAAAGATAGCACATGGTTACACATGAGGTTATCTTTATCCACAAGAGCTATGAATGCTCATGGCTTTCATGGCCAGAGGTTCTGACCCCGGGGAGGAATCTGCCTATGCTAACCCCACACCCCAGTTCTGACATGGATCTCGGTTTTTAAAACATTCCTTTCAATAGAGAATTTAACCACCTTATACTTCTGAATGTGTGGGCTTTTATTTATCTTTCCATACCTGAATCCCCAAACTATTCTTCAGAGCAGGGTTCATTACAGGAGTTATGTTTTCCTTTGGGGGGTTTCTGGAAAGCACAGTGCATGCGAAGAGCTAAGGAAAACTCAGGGGGATGAGCCTATGCCTCCAGGACTGCCTTAGGAGGATCCCTGCTTCCCGATAAACTTCCAAAATGGGAGGGCTTTCCTTGTGTATGCGTGCACTTCATAAACAATCGTGCACAAACGAGAACCAAACAAGGTTGATCAAACGCATCAGTTGTTTGAGGATAAGGAGAGGGGGTCAGAGAACCCCAGTTTCCTTAGCATGTACCTTAGGATGCAAGGGTGGCTAGTCTGTATCTACAGTCACACACAGCAGGAGGTGTCCGACTCCCAGGTAACGGGGAAGTGATGAGCAGATGAGCCACCCTCCTATTGATTTAAGCATTTTGTTCCAGCCAGTCACAATTAACGTTGATTTGTTTTTACTTTCTTCTTATGGGTTTGCGTTTAAAACACTCTCGGAGCACTAATTGTATAAAATTCTGGTAACTGTGCCTTCTCGAGTTAGAGGTAATGCGTGGATGAATGAGAAGGCAGGGTTCCTCCATTCCGAGGCGAGAATGTAAGGACGGTTCCACCTACTGACACTGCTTTGGAAGGTGAGCTGTAATCCGAGTTTTACAGCTACGTGAAGAATGCTGGATGTATTTCTTGGATGCTCCTCTCCTTCAATGAATTCCGCAGAGCTTCTCTGTGACTTAACCGCTGATTTTCACTTTATTTACAAGAGAATACTTAGGTGAATAATAGGAAAACAGTTGAGGCGTGCTTCCTTGACTCTTAAGCAAATGGGGACCTCTTGAAAGCTCATTTGGAAATATTTGAAATGATGTTTTTCTCTCACTGTGGTAGTGTTTTCATATTATACAAATTGCCGTGTTGTGACAAAATAAATTACTGAAATGCTTTGGAAAGTTTCTTAGAAACCTGCCTAAGGAAACAATGTGTACATTTTTGTAGTTAATTCACGTGTCAGTTTATTGAAATGCTGCTGCTGCTGGAAAGTCCTCGAACTTTTGGCAGAACGTTTACTGTCTTCTTTTAATGAGCACATTTCTCTATACTTTCTGAAAGTTCTACTTGGGTTGCCAGATGTGATATAAAGTAAAATAATAATAACACGTCACTAATTTGTACTTCTATAATTAATAAGTGTTATTTCAATATGAGCACGGCTCAAGTACAAGCTAACATTTTTTAATCTGTTAACCCTAGGTGGCACTCTGATTGGATAGAATTATAGCCATACATCGAATGCATAATTCAACTATTGATAGTTATTTATAGATGATTTTGCCTTTTATTGTCAGATTAAATAAACCAACAAGCTTGATTCAGAAGTCAGAATTTTAAACTCCTGGATGTTGAACTTAATTCTCCATATCATGTTGTTGGATCAAGTTGGGCATTGCTAGTTCCCATATACAATGGTGTCTGCTTAATTCTTTAGTGAAATGGGGACCTCTGAGATGCTGGCCGAGCAGTGTGGCTTACCTGTGTTTACTAGGCTTTGATTGGAGTCAGGGGCTGAAGTGTAGGGACCTGAATGATGCCATGAGCAAGTACTAGATTTGTGAGCCATTATTTTTCCTGTGTGGCAGTACAGAAGCTACATATTGTCGCCAAGTTTGATACCTGTGTGACTGTGATCCTGGTAAGGTCTTCTGGAAAGACCCTGTTTACTGGCATTTTTATTTTGGCTACAACAGTCCAATGCACACGACAGAACAGTATACCAATATTTATAGAGAACCAAGCTTCTGATTTATCCTTTTGGGTTGGTATTCATTTTTCATTGTCCTCATCTTCTTGGAGATTTCTATGACCGTACAGAAAGATCATTTCAACAAGTAAGCTTAGAGCTCATGCCCCATCCTTTGACTGTGTGCACCAGTGGTCATTTTCCTAGGAAGCCCATGCTAGAGTTGGGCCTTCTTACCCCTGGAGAACTTTTTGAATCTTCATTTTTCTACCTGATAACCTTCCCTGAGCTGCAGAAGCCTGCTCAGTGCTCCCCCAGCCACGGGAATGTTGAGGGAACTTATTCCTGACAAGAACAGTCTGCAGCCAGAGAGAGCTAGGCATCTGTGGATAATGATTGCAGCCAGGTGTCCTTTGCACAGGCAGTTCTGAGAGGCACCCACGTGCTTCTTAGAGGCCCTGTTGTCACCAGATGGGATTCCATGAATCCTTTTGTACTGGTTTTTCTTTTTTGATTTTCTTTATTCATACTTTTGGGGATAACCAATGTGCATCCAAGCCCTAGTCTTAGGCTTTGCTTCCAGGGTTAACTCCAACTAAAATAAACTTGAAACTCGTCTCTGTCTAACACGAAGCACTTTTCTTACCCGCTAGCCAGGTCCTTCGGTCTCGCCAGTGTTTACTAATTACCGGAGAGGAGAATTCTGCAACTCTATGTATTACTAAAACCAAGTCATGTAGGTTATGTAGTGAATCATACACCACCTCTCCTGGGTTCTCCTTTGTCAAGAAAAGTAATTGTTAGACGCAGCTGCATGTGAGGGCATAGACTTAAGTGCGGAGAATGGACGAAATCCCAAGTGAATGTTTTGTTTGACATGGACATGGTCATATCTAGGACCCCAGTGCCTCACACCCATTAGAGGGGCAAATCCTTCCCACGTGAGGCTCAAAGAAATGTCAAAGCCTGCCTCTAGTCAGGCTGTGAATGGTGAGACTTAATACAAGGAGTCTTACTGCTTGATATGTCATTCTTTGTTGATACCCATGGAATGCCTGCCCTTTCTGAAACAGAGGCAGAGTAGATGGGGGAAGTGGAGGTGAGGTGAGGGAGGAAATCGGAGGAGAGGAGGGAGGGGAAACTGTGGCTGAGATATAAAATATATAAATAAATTTGATAAAAAATTTGCACTTGCAAAAAATTGGTCAAGGCATATTTCAAGATGACTTGCTATTTGGAAAAATTAAAACCTTAGTAGTGTTTTACATAATTTAAGCTATAGTATTTGTAATATTGTAATATGGTTCTCAGATATGGTGACTTTGGTTAACTTAAAGCTGCAGGAGACCAAGGGCAATAGAAAGATTCCGTATGATTGATGCTCTAATAGGCAGGAAGTGTGACTGCTGTCAGCATGAACTTTTGCAGGCAAAGAAAGTCTATCAAAAGTTCCAAGGTCCATTTTCCATTCATGAAGGGTAGAGAAGGTAGTGATCCATCTTTACTACAAAACTTTGGGGAACTAAGAACTGATTGTAATTCTTTTCAGATATTCGTATCTTGAAAAACCAATGCATTTGAAAGATATTACAATATATAACTCCTAGGAACTGTCTGTAGCCATATTTGGGACTGGTTTTTATAAATCTAGCACTTTTATCCCATTGCATTTTCTGGAGTAGACCACGTTAGAGGTTCAGTCATGCAAATCTTTCTTGACTTCATATTAATAGAACTTCTATTTTGTTCAAATTGCCATTGCCATTAGGAATGCAATAATACAGTATTTTCTGTAACCTTCATGCAATTGAACAAAGCAGAAAGGTGAGCAGATGCAATTACTGTTTGGAGTTACTATTGGGGTTCTCATGGCAACTGTCCTAAGTGGAGTTCCTCAAGAGTGAAAGAGCAAACTATACTTTCCTAGGCTATTATAATTGGAAAAAAAACAGTCAAAATTCCCCAAACCAGATCAGAATCTTTCATGGTGACTAATGGGAGCTATGTGCTAAACAAATTAGAGCTTGCAGAGCTGCAGGCCTATAAAAGAAACAACTCATGGCTTTCCATGCTGAATTTGGATGGGCATATTTGAGGGTAGATTCAATACAAACTTAAAGACCCTCAAAATGAGTATAAATGACTAAAATCCTCATATGATTTTTTTGTGCGTTTTCTGTATACGAAAGCCTAATACCTTTGCCTATAGATTAAGTTATTCAATTGGCTGAATGCTAATGAAAAGTTTAAAATGCAAACAATAAAAAGGAACATGCTTATTGCATGTTTGGTTTTAGACCAATGCTTATGCATGAACACTAATTAGGATTAAGGTTTATAAATCAGAGCAGCTACTGTCTGGTTAAATACAAACCAGACAAATGACCCGGAAAAGTAAGACATACCTGTATTGCGACAACTATCAGGGTAATTTTTAGATCAGAGACGGTGATTCTGGGCAACCATTTTATGCATCAGGTTTTTGTTAACACTCTTCCTAAATGTTGAGTTTACCAAGATGCCTACCCCCTATTCACAGAGTTTCCAGTCTAGAGAAGGATAGACAGGCAGTGAATAATCACACTAATGAATATTCATGGAGAGACAGAGATGACAAGTCTGAAAGATCTACAGTTCCATAAAAAGCACACAGTAAAGGATTCAGCCCTCGGGAGGGAGATAGGAAAGACTCCCAGAAGGCCATTCTTCAAACGTAATCCGCAGGATGAGTTGAAGTTGTGTAGGCAAAAAGTGAGATGAACGATAAACCTGTCAGGTGGCATGTGGAAAAAGCTCCAAAAGGATGGAACTCATTCATTCAGACTGTGTAGGAGGAAAACCATTGTGGGGTAGAAGAGAGAGGAAGAGGAAGAGGAAAATGAGTTGATGCTAGAGAACCAACTAGTTCTAGATCAGTATATAGACCCCCGTGGTTCATGCTAAAGATCTGGTTATTGAGTCGGACCAGTGGTGTTCATCTGTGAACTATTATGGCTTCTGATGAACATTGATTGGGCAATGTCTAGAGATACCATTGGTTGTCATAGGTTGACAGTGCTACCGGTGTTTCATAGGTAGAGGCAAGTGAGTGGCTAACCTTTCTTTAGTGCAGGAATTACAGCAAGGGATTATCTGGTTTAAAGTGCCACCAATGTTAAGAAATCTTGACACAGACAATGACATTTCTTCAAAGAATTTTTACAAAGTGAAAGTAGAGGACAGGACCAGAGTTGTATTCAAATAGTTCATCGTGGTTGTGATGAAAACACGAACAGGAATGGCAGCCAGAATGAGCTAGTGTGGTTTGCTAGCTGAGGACCTGAATGACGGGGGGAGCTTAGATTACTGTGATGGCAAAGAACATGATTGGTTTTGTCAGGAAAAACTACATTAATAACACAGTCTTAGAAGGTGAAAGTAGGCCAAAAGATGTCATGCATGGCATGTCTTCTTCTTTGTAGTAAAATATTTGTAGTAAAATTTTAAAAATTACTTCTTTGCAGTAAAATATTTGTAATTTTGCACAAAGTTACAAAGGCTGTAAACTAACATGGCATCATCGCAGTAATGTTTCAATCTATTTATTTATTATTTACTTTCAGATATTTATAATAAACATGCATTACTTTTACAATAAAAATAGAGTTAAGTACAATTTTCTATTTCAAATTCATCTTTTCATATACATTCTAGAATAATTATGAAGCTGTACACACCATATTTCCTGTCAAATTTTTTTTATAATTCCTAGATTATGAAAATAGAAATCACAGGAATATGTGAAAGGGGAAATCAAGGTTCCAAGCAGAATATGCAGTTATGAGTACTGACTAGTACTCCTTTTCTCAGTGGTGGAACATGGGACCTCTGAGTCTTTCTGTGTACTTTACCTGATCAGCCAAATTCTTAGTTTTCTCAGAGTATCTATTTCCATTCATACAGTGATATGTCACCTAACTTTTCAAGGCAAGGGTATTTTTTTTTCCTGTAAGCTAAAAACTGATATTGGTTCTTAAAGACTTTAGTCAAAACCTACCTAGTTATAGATACATCTCATGACCTGCTTCATATTGGGTAGTCACTGAAATCTACAGACCAGAATTCTTTGCGTCAGATATATATATATATATATATATATATATATATATATATATATATGACTTAGAGTCTACTTCTACTTCTTAGAGATGTTTTGATGGTAAATAGTTTCACAGTCATGATGTGATTGAATTAGCCAGTAGGTTAGTAGAGCACTGTGGAATAAAATAACTGACCCCAACCCCCAAATCCTTCTCTCTTTTTTATTTACTTATGTTTGAGACAGGGTTTCTCTGTAGCTTTGGAGCCTGTCCTGGAACTAGCTCTTGTAGACCAGGCTGGCTTCAAACTCACAAAGATCCGCCTGCCTCTGCCTCCCGAGTGCTGGGATTAAAGGAGTGCGCCACCACCGCCCAGCTCAAATCTCCTGACTTAAAGTATTCTTTGGTTAACAGCATATTACAAGCTACTTAACTTGTCCTTATCACCACGAAGCTGGTGATATCATCACATGATTCTTAGTGAATGGTCTAATGACTGGCAGGGAGTGGTGGTAGATGCTATAATCTCAATCTTTGAAAGGCAAAAGCAGCAGGTTAGTGTCAAGGCCAGCATGGGTTATGAAAACCTGTGCCAGCAAACAATAAACAACCAATTTCTCCAAATCAAACCGAAACCAAAATCTAAAATTGTCTGATACTCTCTAAAAGGTGTCTGTCTTTTCATCCAGGTGATCAATTGGCAGAATTGAGCTTATTAATTTTTATTTTATTACTCACCCTCTGAGTACAATGCTCTCTAAGCACTGCGGTGTGGAGAAGTGACATATTTCTCAAAGAGTATGTGGCTGGCCGTCTAGAGCCAGTCCGCCATAAACTGTTGCAGCAGAATATTCAAACAGAATGGTCTAGTGGAATCAAGCAAGTCTCAGAAAACACGACTTGAAGAAATGTTCCATTTATGTGAACTTCTGTAGTTAATTTCACATCTGGAAGCTTCTTTCCTTAATATTTTAAATCAATGAGTCAAAATCTAAGATTTCTGAGCCTTTATATTTTTGTTCTCTGCTTTTTGCTGAAAGATGTTTAACCACAATAATTTGAATGATGTATTTTTATTTTTCTTAATCATTTTGATTTTTAATAAATTTAGAGCCATAAGATTTTCCTTGAGACTCTACGAATATACTGGGCCTTTAACTTAAGCTTTCTCTTTTTATATGGAAGCAAAAATGAAGAATTTAGAAAGTGTTTCAGCCTTATTCTCATGCGCCGGCGATCTGACAAGAAAAAAAGGGGGCTTTATCTAAAGAGGTGTGTGTGGACTTTCGTTAGCTCCCAGATGATAACAAGGTGTGGGAATTAGAGAAGGCTGGGGTGCACACGGATGCCTGGTATACTGCCAGGAGACACTGGGCTCAGAGAACACGCTGGTTTTTGTATAGTCTCACGATTTTGTTATGCAGTCTCAGGCTGTTGGATCATTTTCTGAGATTCGTATTCTGTTTCTCGTTTCTTAACCTCAGACAAATTCTTAGAATGAAAATATTTTTAACTAAAGGTTGACTGTGGAATTCAGTAGGTCATGAAAACCTACAGAAAGGCAAGGGAAATATCAGGGCGAAGTTAGTCTGACTTACCACTATTAAGAAAAAAATGAATATAGCATATATAATTTGGCACAAGTAAAATTATTCACTTATCAAGTCTGGAAATGCGTGTGCAATATCCCTCTTTTAAGTATTATATTTTATTTTAACAAAGTACTGCATAAGGCCACGTATATTAAATGTCATATCCATCCCCTTTAAAGATAATATGATGATGTCTACATCTTTGAGGTAGCTAACATTCATCAGCATTTCACACCTGAAGCAAAGCTATTACTGATATGGCAGTGAATTGGGATCTTTTTATGCTGACGTGTTATTGAGGAGCCAAAGAGTGCAACTAATGTTCTCCATAATGTTCTTCGTCAGCTCCATGGTTTTGGATTATCTTGTAAGATATATATCCTATGGGCTCTGGGCAATTTCCTGTTGTCATAAATGATATTTAGAAACACAAAAATGTTTGTTGCCTAATTAATCACATGCGATATGTTTACCACCTCTAGAAGTGTAGAAACCAAAGGGGCCCCTGGTGTGTCAAAGGAAGAAATAAAAGGTACTTTGAAGAAGGCATTCAAAAACTGATTATCAGACTTAAGCAGAAAATATGCCAACAAGAAAACGCATCCTTCAGGATTAAATGCAGCATTTGTTACTTAATACCATTTGCCATCTTCCAAATTTTCATATGGAGCAAATTAATTTCAAGTCCTTTTGCTATTCCAAGTGTCTTTGTGTATTGTGTTTCTTTTTTTTCATATTCTTTTGGATAACATTTGGGAAAAAATAAGACTACAACAGTCAATGATTCCATTCAGGCTGGAAGACAGTTGAGAGAGCAAGGAACAGGTGGAGTGTATGTCGTGGGAATACTCAGTTTTTGTGCCACCATTTTGTAGTTGTTAAAAAAAATAGCAAATGGTGGATATTGTTTCTTTACAAAAAAAAAATGGTTCTGTACTGGATCCATCTGCGAAGTATAAACATGTCATCAGCACTCATTTTCCATCTCCAAAAAACATTCTCCATGTCCATATTTGATTTTCAAGTGCATCTGTGCACCGATGGAAACCCTCCCAACAGGCTGCCACACAATTGCAAAACCCACACATTTCTGTCTTTGAATCAAACTTTCACAAGAGCCTGGCCTCCCATGGGTGTGAGCTGGTTTCCAAGTTGCAAAGGTCCCCTGGGTGAACCCCAATCTATATCCATGATAAGGTTAAGTTATTCTTTTTAAGGAGGTGATATTAACCGTAACTTTCTTTTTTTTTTATTTTGCTACTTGATTCAAAATATTTTTGTGTATGTGTCCTAGGAGTTTTCGTTAGATCATATTTATTTCCCTAATTATCGTCCTTGAACTCTCGAGTTTCTCAATGACTAAACTCCCCTTTGAGAAAGAATGTGACGATCTCTATAGTAGTTTGGCTATCTAGAAAGCATTAGAAGGAAAAGCATTTCAGACGTGTGAAAGACAAGCATCCTGGGCCCTAAGAGCCCCTAACATTATTGATGTTCACAAAACCTGAAAGAACTGAAAACATTGTTGAAGGATTGCTTCTCTTCACGGACCCACATTCAGAAGCGAACCCCGTGGTACAGAGAGATTTTTTTTATTCTCCCTCATTATTTCTCCGGCACAGTGTGAGGGTTACCGTCGCCACAGAGCGAGGAGTGAGCCTGGCTTGTCATTTCTAATCAGGTTGTTTTAGGTAATTTTTGTTATGCCCCTCATTACGGCATTGTTGATCAATAGGTGCAGCGAGTGTCACTAGCTTTTCTCATCAAACCAGGTCTGACAAAGCAGCGCATGCATGGGAAAGAGGCAGCTCGGTGAAACTAATGCAGCCGATGTTTGATTCATTAGGAGCTTATTGTTAACGGGGTTGTCTGATTGTAAAGGCTCAGTCAAGCAAAAGAGTGCAGAGTAATCAGTCGGATTTATAGTTTGCAGGGCTCAGAAAAAAAAAATCAACATAAACCTTTGGATAGAGCAGAGACAGAAAAATCCCCTTCGGGCAGGCCTAACCTGGAACCAGCCAAATAAGGTCATGCTACATGAAGGTTTCCTGTTAGGTGATGGGAGATAGAGGCGGATTAGAGCCATATGGCATGGCCTATCATACCTTCTGACTTAAGATAACAAAGCCAAGCTTTGTGCTTAGCTGGTTTTGACTGACATCATCAATTTTATTTTATGTTGGTCACCTCCGGTAACAGGAAAAAATGGCCTAGGGTTGATAACACACGCTTCCCCCTCCTCCTCCTCTTTTTTTCCTTTTAGTATTAAGATGCCTAGAAGCTAGTTTTGTGCTGTTAAAAATTTCAAAGAATTAGTAGCTTCCCTTTCTATCACCCATCCTCCAGGAACTGCCGGCCCCTCCCCTTGTTTTCAGTTTGTACCTTGCAAATGAGAGGCAGCCGCATTCAGAACCAGATGCAAGCCTCCTGGAGAATGAACATAAGCTGGTGTACTTTAAGCCTAATGGGAAGTTTTATATGCAAGGGCCTTGAACTGATTAGTATAATTCCCTCTTTAATACAGCTGTCCCTCCAGATTAAGGTAAACCAAATGTTGCAATCAGAGATTAGTGTACCTTGCCAGTTATTAACCTCCCCGGGTGCTCAGCAAGCACGGCACACGCTAATGCCGTGTATTTATTTGCGACTTCCCCACTGTAACTTGAACTTCTGCACCTGTCCAAGCATTCCAGGGAAGAGTGGGAGGGGGGGAGCATTATTGGAAAGCAAAAGTTTTATACCTGTACACCTGTTTTGTCTTGTCACAGCTAAGGTTTGCTTTCGGCGTGCCAAGACTGCCAGGTGCCTTAATCTGTGATTCTTTTGGTTTTGTAAAGAAAGGGTTTTGTGGGCTACATCACATTTGTTACTTTCATATGCTTGAGTTTATGCAGCTGGGAGCGGCTCACCTAAACGTCTGTGTGTATTTCCTTTTAGCAGGAGGTACCTACTAGGGGTGAGGTTTCTGTCCTAGAGAACCCCCCCCCCCATCTATGTCCCCTGAGTCCTCCAGCCTAAGCTGTGTCTTTGTCACAAGGTGGGACTCCCAACTGTAATGTATTTGGCAGGATATCCTGCTTCTCGGACGCAGATGTCAAGAAAGACAAAGTCCTGGCTATCTCAGAAAGATCTAGCTCTGTTGCTCTCCCCATTCAGCCTCCACCCAGTTCACCCCCCTGGACAGTTGGTCCGAGCCAATGCAGTTAGCATACTGCAGCAGTCAGGCAGCATAGCTGGGATGGTTGTCTTAGAGCTTGCTGTAAGTTGATGCTCCAGGCCCTTACTCCTCCTGTATGGAAGGTGTGGCAACTGCAAGGAAAACCAGGGGAAAGTTTGAGGAAAGACTTCATATTGGTGGAATGAAATACCTTTTGATATTCTTTTTTGACAACCCCTTCTACTACTCAGAGACGAAGAATCAAAAAACTACCTTCTGTGAAAATGCCATGTTTGCTAAGTAACCACAAGACTCACGCCGGGATCTGCTTTTTAAAAATGTGTTGCCGAAATGTGTAAGCCTGTAGCTAGGGGCTTCCAGAGATGCCTCAGATGCCAGCAGTGGCGGGGCCACTGTGGCCTTTTCCTCCACGGCCCTGGAAGGAGCCTGGCGCAGGGAGGTGGGCAATGCTAGAGGGCCTTGCTTTTCTTGCCCTCCTTGCCCAGCTCCTTCGTGGCATTTGCACCCTGATTGCCTGGTGCATTTCCTACATATTATAGCTTAATTGCAGATTTTTTGAAAAGACAAAAATATGTTCATATCTCAGGAATTATGTCTTGCAGCCTACTAAATATGCTAATGCAGCACTAAGCGGGGATAAAGTTCTTGCCATACCCCCCAACAGTTGTGTGGAGCCTGCTGCCAAGTGATTGTTAATTGTGAAGCACAAGCAGGCTTTGCAATCCATCTTTAATTGTCATACTTACTCCAGGTTTCGTGATAAGGCTCCATGTTCTGTTTAAAGCGACAATGTTGACAAGAGGAAAGGGTGTGGGCCCCGAGCCTGTGGTTCTGAAGGGGTTGTGTGCTCTGACCTGCCGAAGGTTGATATGGACAGTCTGTGAGGGGATTTGAGTTGTCATGGGGTCCCCAGGCAGTTGAATGGAGGGACTGTCTGTCCTGCTTTTTCCTGTTAGGATCCTGACACGGGAGCACTGATGAACTCAGCACAACGTTGAATGGGAGCTTTTTGGCAGCGGAGACACTGGGGCTAAGCTGCAGGTCAGAGATAAACCGGTGCGGATCTCCTCTTGCACGAGGCTCCGAGCGCGCTTTCTTCCCTCCCGAGTGCAGGAAATGGCTCATGCTAAACACATTCACTTTTCGGCTTTCCTTTCGTCTAAAATGGAGCTTGACAGATTGGACTTTTCAGCTCCCCCATACTTTTTTCCACCACCTCTGCCTACTACCTTAGAAATCCACTTCAGGAAGCTAGAGTTCATCTTGGTGAGGAAGCAATAGGGTGTTGCTTGACTTTCAAGGGTAGCAAAAGGCTATGGCAGCCTGGTTGCCAGACATAAACTTCACAGGGGCCACCTTTGAGGCTTCCTTTAGCGTTTCCCCTCACATCTCTTCAGTACCGTATCTGGAGGATGATACAGGGCAGAATCTGCTGTCCAGATGAATGTGGGCGGACACCACGTAACAGTAGGCCCCACGAGGGAAAGGGAAGATCAGATTTGGGAGGTCATACTGATTTTTAAAGATTATTTTGTCCAGCAAGCATGGGGCCCTCTGCCCACAGGGTGAGCTGCCGTTCTCTCCAGACTTTGATGTTGTTTCACGTGCAGTTGGGTCTTGCAGGTTTCTGAGATGTGGAGGACAAAGAGGAACTGCCACCAAAGAGTTACTCTGGGGTCTTTCGTGGACATCTTGTGTAGAAAGAATTCTGTCGAGTGCTTGTATCTTCTCTGTACTTGGTTAGTCGAAGCTTTACTTCAAAGGAGCATTTGAAATAGATCCCGATGTGGTATTAATTCTTGACTGTGAAATCACTCTCAAACCAAGTCCAAGTTTTAGTCAGAGGGCATGTGCCTGGCTTCAGTGGGACAGGAATGGTTCCTTTCCTTTAAGCTGAGTTGGTAAGGCCCTTTGAAGTGAAAGAAGTGTGTCGTGTGTGTGTGTGTGTGTGTGTGTGTGTGTGTGTGTGTGTGTGAATATCACTGTAGGTAAAGGTGACAGGAAGGGGAGAGAGAAAATAAAAGGTTGTGGGTGGAATTGAGAGTAACAGCAAAGTACCAGGGCTAACACCTTGGAACAAGTTGGTGATTTTGCCCTTTGATCTCTGCCACCTCTCACCAACTTTATGCATTCTTTTGGTCTCATGGGGAAAGAGGAAGGGAGGGGGAAAGAGGAAGGGAGGGGGAAGGAAGGGAGGGAGGGACGGGCAGAGGTGGGAAGGAGAGAGAGAGAGAGAGAGAGAGAGAGAGAGAGAGAGAGAGAGAGAGAGAGAGAGAGAATATGAGAGAATGCATTAAAGACATTGAGTTGGTAATGACTTGTGTGACTTGTGTTTGGAACTCTATCAGAATTTGCTATGATGCAAGCCAGAGGGGGGTTGGGCCCTCCATCGTGAAGCAGGGTTTCCAGCCCTTCCTCCGCATTCACAGGAGATTGTCTTCATCTTCTCTGAGTGACTGGAAGTTTGATGTCCCTGAACTTAGTATGCGAATTCTCTGGCACCATTAAAGGAGGGTTTCTACTGTTTTCCAACTTAACTGTCACCCCCAAGGACAATAGCAAAAACAGGACAGCATCGGGAACCCAGAGAAATAGAAATGGCTGTAACGTGTGAAGTACAGCCGTCAGCACACAGCAGATGCTGTATTTTTAGTGTTTCTGGCTGAAACTGGCTTTACAGTCTTGTTAAATGCTCCCTTTGGGTGTGCTTGTTAGTATAATACTGCATACAGAGGTGGTTGAGCATGGTAGAAGCTCCTATCTTGAATGGAATATGGGATTGTTTGTATTTCTCTATCACTGTCTAAGCATGACTATATGAACGGATTGCAAGTATTCTAATCTGCAGGCCACTGTCAGGAGAGCCAAGGAAGACAGTCCATATCACGTGATTTGAAGAACCTAAAACCACTCTCTGGAATTAACCGTGGCAGGTATTATCACACCCAGTATTTCCACTAGCATAGCAATTCCTTAAAGTAAAATCGTGTTTTCCTGATGGTCCCTTTGCTCTGCAATCGTGATATCTGAAAAGGACCATATCCTACACTGTGGATAATGATGATTTCTTATTTACTAACCAGAAAGAGGGAAACTATGTCTGTCAGCTAATTGGTATATTATAATTATAACATATATGCCAGGTATATTACAATGTTTTGACCATAGACTAGATCAAAGAAGTTACTAGGTTAAGGTTTGTGTCCTCCCAAATAATTTGAATCTGTCAAGTGTAATATAGAGATGTCAAAGAAACTTCTAGTAAGTCCTGTGGAACAAACAGCTGAAGATTTCTTTTTCAACAATGCCTTTAATTTCTGACCACTTTACCCTTGCCTGCAAGAGGAGCAACTTGTATACACATTGTACAATTCAGCCTCCCCACTCTTTCTGTCTCTCTGTCTCCATCTCTTTTGATGACTTCTACTTTCACACTGTCACTAAGGACAATGTTGAACACTTAGGCTAAGTGATCCTCCTTCTTCAGCCTCCTGAAAGCTGGGACAAGTGTCCTTTCAAACTTGGCTTCACTAACGATGGATGCTTGTCTTCGTGGGAAGACATGCTTTTCTCCCCTTGCTCATTTCATTTTGGTTTACAACTACCAGTGTTGCTGCTTTCCCCATAGCCTGATCACCTGAGTGTTTGCTTCCATGCTGTCTGTGTGAGCTATGTCATCGGTGTCATGAATAGGACTCCCTATGTGTTTGAGTCAATCCCTAGCTATGCGTGTATTTACAGGATGTTTCTGTAAATGCTTATCAGAGGCTGGTGTTTGTGCTTATGTGCTCTTTACTTTTGCTCCATCTAATCCATGACTTTCTTCTTTTTCCTTTTTCTTTTTAAAGACATTTATTTGTGTGTGTGTGTGTGTGTGTGTGTGTGTGTGTAAGTGTGCTTTGCCTGCATGCATGATGTGCATTCCTGTTGCATGTAGAGGCCAGAAGAGGGCATCATATCTGGAGTTACAGCTAGTTGTGAGCTGTCATATGGGTGCTGGTAACTGAGCCAGGTCCTCTGCAATAGCAGCAAGGGCTCTTAACTGCTGAGCCATCTCTCCACCCCATTGTCTCATATTTTTTTGTGTGACTTAAGAATGTAGATTTGTGTGTGTGTGTGTGTGTGTGTGTGTGTGTGTGTGTGTATGTGTGTGTGTGAATGCTCCAGTTTTACATTCATACAGTGTAATGTTTGGACATGCAGAAAATAAAGGCAAGAGTAAGCCCACCTATAATCTCACCATTGAGAGTTAAACATTGCTATATTTTGATTTTTTTAAAAATCTTATGGCTTGTTGTTTTATGTACCAAAAATTTATATATTGCTTTACAATTAAAAAATGTTTCTTTTCTTGTGTACTGTCTTCAAGTTCTACTTCTTTCTTTCGTTTTCTTTCCCATTTACTTATTTAAGTTTATGTGAAAATGTATGTGCCTGAGTTTATGGAAGTGAACCATGTGCATGCAGGTATCCAAGAAGTCAGGAGAAGTATCAGGTACTCTGGAACCGGAGTTACAGATGGTTCTGAGCCACCACGTGGGAGCTAGGAATCAATCCCAGGTCCTCTGGAAGAGAAGTCAGTGCTCTTAACTGTTGAGCCATCCCTCCAGCCTCAAGATTTTTTTCCTGACTGTTTGCTTTGTTTGTGACAGGGTCTCACTCTGTAGCTCTGTCTTTCCTGGTCCTCACTGTGCTGACCAGGCCTGTCAGAAACTCACAGGGAACCACACCGTCTGCCTCCCGAGTTCTGAAATTAAAGGTGTGCCCACCATGGCAGGCCTTCTGCTCATTTCTTTTACGTTGTGGGTTCATGTGGGGTTGATGTAACATACCTGAGTGCTAAAAACAGGATCCAGTTTGTGCTTTAGGGGATTATATCTCAGCATCTGCTCACAGTTTTGATCTTATTGATATTTTTTTTTTTTGGCTGTGAATCAGTGATTTAGTTTTCAATCTTTGTTAACACTTATTTCTAGCTTGAAATCAAAAGGAATTGCCTAAAAATAACCAAAGATAATTATCCGAGACTTTAAAGTAGCATGAACCAATACATTGATAACTTTGATTCTTAGGTTAAAAAAAGTATAGCTCTTTTATTGGCTTTCTGCAAGAGGAGGAAGTTGAGGCCAACTACATGGTTGATGCTCCTCTGTGCATGAAGGAACCTACTTTTGGCAGCTAGCGAATAAGTTTCAGTATTTTAAGAAAAAGTAGCTCATTCCTTTCACACTTAGTTGATTTAATCCCCTTCTACATGGCAGACACTGTTGTAGTCATAGAGATAGGGCAGCAAATAAAACAGGTCGGAATATGTTTTGGTGATAGTTTAGTACTTAGAAGTAAAGGAGTTGAATCTTTATGCTTCCTACTCGACTTTCCACTTTAAGAATGAATTGCATGCCATCTTCTAAATTCAGAATCCGCTTTGAGTCATGTATGTAGAGGTTCATTATTACAGACTTATTCTGATGTCACGTCTTTCTTTTCAAAAACCTCTTCCACTGGTTACTCTCCCCAGTTCTAATTTTCAACAGGTAAACAGAAATAGTGGCCCAAACCACTTTTGATGAATTCAGCATAAATACCTTGATTTTTTAAAAATATATATCATCTCTTGAAGAGGAGGGAAGGAAGCCAGGAGAGAAAAGAGCATCCATGCTGTTCTAACCTTGTTCGAGAGCACACAATGGTACACAAGCCTGAGAGGCTTTCACTCAGATGGAGCTGACCTGGTGTTTACTTGCAGTGCTGGGCTTTGCCACTTGTGATCAGTAATAAAGAAGCATGAATAGCAAAGAAGAAAGATAAAAAAGAGAAAGACAAAGTCCAAAAGACCAAGCATGTCCTGAATTCATACACGGAGCCCATGCGGTTCTAGATATGAACACATGAAAGACAGGGAAGCATAGAGAAATTAAGAAACAGGATTTCATGGTTGTCTCGGTGGTTTCCTCGCCCCTTTCTTTCAGATTGAGTATGCGCTAGTTTCTCAGTCAGACTTCAGGAGAGATGAACTTTCTGCATAGAACTGGACAGTTTTTTTTTTTTAAAAAATCATAATTCAGGATATTTCATAGGTTGTGACACAGACATATTGAAAATCTAAACCTATTGCTGCATCAGAAATCAGCCTGGCTTTTGTGTTGCTGTGTAAGAACGAAGTCTTTGTTAGTCTCTTCAGAAGCTGATGAGAGAACTATCTGCTATAAGTGAACCGAGAAAAGATGAGGGAGTCAATGAGACCAGAACTCCTGGAGTTAAATGGCTCAGCCTGTGGACTAGCGTGGAGCTAGGGTCTGAAGATGCAGCCCGTCAGCTAAGAGGGACCACCAAATTGTTTACAAATGGTGAAACAGCCAGGAGAGCAAAGTGCAGGGAAAAGGAAGGTAGTGAAGGCGGGTAAGGAGGTAAGATCACAAATGGGCAGAGGGAGTTGTAATGAATTATAGGCAGCATAATTGCTCTGGAGTTTTAATATTGGTTCATTACTGGTGAAAACACTATTCTTTAGGTAGGTTGGTATAAATTACATTTATAATTACTTTGGTATGTGATTACCTAGGAACAAGGAACATAATAAAATCGTGTTTATAGAGATGATAGAAAATCCTATTTAGAGAGAAAAATCCTCTTTAGCATATTTGAGGTTTTGTGAACAAAGATGTCCAGGCTGCAGATTAACATACCTTTGGTGGTGCTGGGCTTACACGTGCAGCCTCACGTGACCAAATATATGCTGTGTCACAAGTTTGTCTTCTTTTTTTTCTTTTGGTTTTTTGAGACAGGGTTTCTCTGCAGCTTTTTTAGAGCCTGTCCTGGACCTAGCTCTTGTAGACCAGGCTGGCCTCGAACTCACAGAGATCCGCCTGCCTCTGAGTGCTGGGATTAAAGGCGTGCGCCACCACCGCCTGGCTCTTCTTTTTTTTTTTTTTTTTTTTTTTTTTTTTTTGGTTTTTCGAGACAGGGTTTCTCTGCAGCTTTAGAGCCTGTCCTGGACAAGTTTGTCTTCTAATATAGTTATTACTCCTATTTTAGCATTTGGTGCTTACTTTTGAAAAAGGTAAGCTATGATATCCCAATGTCAGCAAGTACCTATATGTTTGATAAGGTTTCCTTTCTTACATGAAATGAGATTCTACACTATTCATAAGCCTGAAGCACTGCCAATGCTATTATTAACTGTGGTCATGATCAATAGATACATATAGAAATGGAGTCTCATTATGTAGCTCTGGCTGCCTGGAAGTCATTATATAGACTGGGCTGACCTTGAAGATCCCAGAGATCTTCCTGCCTCCTCTGCCTCCCTTGGATTAAAGGTGTAAGCACCTACCTACATCTTGCATGAACATTATTTTTATTGACAAAAGAGAAAGCAGGGATGAGGTCTTTGTGTTTAAAGACATGTGCAGAATGTCCTGCATTGTGGCCCTTAGCCACACCTTGTACAAGGGGTTGATGTTGGTGGACACATGTCACCAACAGAAACATCCTTCTTACTCTGGTCTTCAGAGGCTTCCAAATTCTCATGATCTAGAATGATTCCTTGCTGCTGTAATTCTGTTTGTTCACGGCAAATGAAGAGATTCTTCCCCCCTCTTTTAAAAGGTATTTTTCTTTTAAATAGGAGCATCCTTGAGGGCTTCAGTAGGGCAATGCATCACTTATATTAATTGTTCAAGAATTTAATTCAGAAAATCTTTAAAATGGACAATAGTTGATATGTAGCCACATACATACATATCTCTCTGTGTAGCATGTACATTTGCACACACATATGTATATACTATACAAAATGGAATTGTAAGGTAGAAAATAAAAATAGTTTACTTCTATCTTAAGGTGATTCAATCTAGTTGGGTGGAAGATGTAAAAATGTTTTTAAAAATTGATTGTTTATGTTCAGCATCTATTTATCAACAAAAGTCAATAAAATATCTTCCAAATACAGAGATGAAGAAGGCTTCATTAAATCATTGGATGAGTTTTATTTATTTTTCACTTTTAATGGGGGATATGAACTTACAAAATGTACTATATGTGCAAGACAAGGGAGTCTCAGGCCCCCCTCATGGAGCACAGCCGTATTAGAAAGATGCTGCCTCTTCTACAAGCAAGACCAAGGACCTGGCAAAAGAATGACAGTTCTGGTTCTCAAGGTGGTGGTGACTTTAGCTGTGTTGCCTTTCTGAATCACTTTTTAAGGCAGCGGCTTTCTCTGGCCCTTTAGGCGAAGGAGGAGAGAACGAGTTTTGGTAATTACCCCAGAGTGTCCCATGACAGAGACACAGCAGCCTGACCTCCTGACTGCAGGAAACACAGATAGAGTCTTTAAAAAAGGAGTGGTCCAGAGTGTTTCCCTTAAAATAGGACCCTTGAGAGGAGTCTTAATGGATTGGCAGAGCTGCAGAAGGCGATGCTACAGGAAGGGGTTCCAGTTGGAGGCCATGAGCGAAGAGGTGGAAATCTGGTTGGGTAGCACCATAAGCGGTGACATTAGAATACACACTGGGGGCAGTTAGGAAGTGGAGCCATAGGGGATTGGAAAAGTCTATAAGAGTGGAATCTTATTTAAATTTGGGAGGCTTAGATGCTGAAGTAGAATTCATGATAACAAATGGGAGGAACGGATATCATTCTGAAGATTAACCAGAGAAGACTAAGACGACTTGGTTCTTAAGATGGAGTTTATGGGAATGGAGCTGAGAAATGGGCCAGTATCGGGCTACCATGACACAACAGGACACAGGAAAGAGGTGCACAGAGATATGAATCCAAGGCCAGCAGAGGGATGAGGTTAAATAAGTTGACTTTCTACCTCTTGAGACCTTCTAGTCTCTACAAGTGTCTACATTATACTTAGGGTCCTACCATCTTCTCACGAGATGAAATAAACATTGTGACAACTTCATTGCACCCTCCTTTTTCCCATCTCAGTTTCAAACATTTCCTGACTCTGCCTTGTTGCATTTGGTTCTTCAGGGAGTCAGCACGGCGGCCATGCCAAGGCGCTTCCATGTCTAACATCCTCTGCCGGCTGACCACTGTGTCTGGAACAAATTCTAGCCCCGAAGTGCCTCGGATTTCCAAGCTCTCTTTTGCCTACTAATTAATTCCTGATGCTTCAGCCTTCTGACTTGTTTGCTATTTCTTCAGCTCACCTCAAGACATTTCTACCTACTCTCTTCTTTCCCTGAGAGTCTCTCTTAAAAAGGACTGAAATGTCCAGGTTTTCCCTGGGCTACTAATCTTAAGTGTTGTGTCTGGATTATTTCATTTTGCCATTAAAAAAAATGTGTGTGTGTGTGTGTGTGTGTGTGTGTGTGTGTGTGTGTGAGCATCTGTGCACTCATGTGTGTGTGCAAGTATATCCATGCACATGTGCACACTACACATGTGTAGAGGTCAGAGGACAGCTGGCATAATCCTAAATTTGTTCTCTTCTTTCACCATGTAGGTCTATGTCTCAGGGATTAAACTCAGGTTTTCCGCCCTGGCAGAGAGTGCCTTTAACGGCTGAGCCAATTCTTCTGTCATTTCTTAAGAAGCCAGTCGCATCCTCCACAGTTAGGAAACGTAAAAGGTCCCCAGTTCAGTCTTTACTTCTTTTCACCGAACAGCATCTTCTCTGATAACGTGTTTGAAGTTCAGAACTAGGAGTGCCTGTCCACCTCACCTCTGTGGTCACAGCGCCATGACAATGAAAGTTGGAGGACATCTCCTTTGTCTTATCCGGTGCTGAGAACTCTGGACCAGCCAAGGGCTTTGAGCATAGTAGGTGCTCAATAGGTGTTTGTTAAGTGACAGTGGGTGAAAGGAAGAGCGAGCGAGGGTGTCGCAATAGGGAGAAGCTTGCCCATTGCCAAGCAAATGGCATAGGGGACAGGATAAATTGTATAGAGATTTCTCTATGTTAACTCGGTTGTTGCATTTTTACATACCAGCTTATAGATGGTTGGCAAACGGATTAAAAGTCTTTTGGTAGGTGGTGGGGTTGTGGTTGTTGTAGAGGAAAGAAGACTACCCTGAGATTAAAAAAAAAAAAAAAAAAAGAAGTCTTGGCTAATGCACTGGGTGAGAGAGCTCAGGCAGCATTCACTCTGGAATTCCGACAATTTCGTGACAGAAGCACAGGGTACAAGTGTTGGCGAGGTCAGATGAGTTGAGTTTGCCACACAAACAATCGCTTGTGTTGCACTTGGTTTTTCTGGAGCTTCTCACAGTGCATTACATTTGAATGGGGGATAGCCTTCTCGTTTCTACTGCCTTCCCTTGCCAGTATAGGATTGATCCTTCAACACACATTGGTATGCTCTGTGGGGTCTGATTCTCAAGCATCTTAACAGATGGAGTTTACAAGTTTATTTTCTAATAGAAATAGTAATTTCAAGACAAGGAAGGGGTTGCAGGAACTATTTATTTTCACTTTTTAAAAGTAATACCTTCCTGGCGAGCACGCACATAAATAAGCAGGCGACTCCACAGCTTTCTTGGAAGGCGACAGCCACTGTAGGTATGGGAGAAGCTCTCTGGCCAGCCTCAGCTTTCCCGTGCTTGTCTTGCACTTGTCTTGGCACCGTTGGCAGATTTTATTATTAGCGGTGTGTCTTACAAGCCATTCATTCATGGAATATAGCCCTGGGAGAGGAATTTGAATGTAAAAATAAAATTGTCATTGTTTTTCAGGGGCTTTGGGAGTACATCCCATAATGGAAGAGCATCCCTAAATAGTGAGACCTCAATTCGGGAGAAAAGGTGAAGGGAGGGAGATGTCCTCAGTGGGCTCATTCGACACCGACAAGTGAAGGTTTTGCTGTTACCCTGCTAGTTGCCCGGCCAGTCTCAAGCTGGCACTGTGGGCTTGCTGTAGTTGCTAACGTCTGAGCTGAGGAGCACAGACAGCTGCTTGCTCACACTCTGCAGCCTCACAGTGTGTTTTTGATTTCGCATTTTAAAAATAAGGTGAATGATCTCAAAAGGAAATCATTGCCGGCGATTTTATGTTTTGCCTTTTTCTAATGGACAATTAAAAAGCAATCCTGGTCCCATTCCAGAGATTTTCTCATTTCTTAGTACAGCTGTAATTTAGGCACATTGAATAGTGTAATGGTGTTATTAGATATTATCGAGTTTATTTTATTCAGGGAAGTATGTGACACACCTTATTTGCATTCTTTTAGAGGAAATGTCCTGGAATGGGTTTTGTCTTAGTTCCTTTTTGAGTGTGTCATAAGGTATGTGTTGGAATTGGACTTCCTAAGAACAAGAATAGAGTTTCTTTCTTTTCTTCTTCTTTTAACTTTTGGAGCACACACTGGCTTTTGAGCTCCGAGGAGTTTCAATGACTATTGTTGCTGGCTTTCTCATAGAATTCCACGTCCTACTGTGACACACTTCCTATCTAGTAACAGATTTTTTTTTTAATATTTCAAACTAGGATAAACTCTAATTAGTTTTCTTCAGAAAATGTTTTGTAAGTTTGTTTTTCACCATCTTGGAGGTACCTGGAGGTACTCCGGGGTACTAACAAGCCAGAGCAAAGGATCACTGCCTTAGGTAGTTGTACGTTGTCAGTCCCCACCCCCCGCAAATATCAAAACTATGGTCTAGAGTTTGATTTCTGATGGACTTACACTTAAGTATAATGTCATGTTACCAAATGCTCACAGAGGAGGTTGTGGGCCCTGAAAGATGGCTTTTGCAGGAGGCTTTTACACAACTTAATCCAAAGAGCAGGAAGAACAGAGAACACTAGTGTATTGGGGCAGAAGGAATAAGGTAAGTCAATTAAATGTTAGAGAATTCTCCAAGAAAATAAGATGGCTTAACCCAACTCAGTCCTAACAATAGCATTCTCATCATTGAAACCAATAATCCCATCATAAATGCATAATGACTTAAAAAAGGACTCTCTTATTAAGTATTTTTTTTGCCTGATTGGTTTTGAACCAATTATTGAAAGCAGATATTGCTTTAAGAATGATAAAATTTTCTTCCAAGTGTGTAAGGAGAATCTCACACGAGAAAGCTAAAAGGAGTAATTTGCAAATAAATTCACCTGCTGAATTTGTGCCTGGAGCCTCCCGTCTTTACCTAATTCATTTTTGGCTCCTGCTTAGCTCTAGCCATGGCGACACACTGAAAAATTCATGCCAAGTCCTTGCGGGTTGCTGGAACAGTTGCACAGGGCCATGGTGAGTGAGAGAGGAGAGAACAAGCCCCCAGGTTTGGGTCCCACTCAGTAAGGGTTCCTCAGATTTGGTCCGTGGCAGTTCCTGAAGACCCATTGTGTAGCTGGCTAATTGGTACTGTTAGCCTGTTGCCATTACATGGATCCAGAAAGGCGATTTGGTCTCTCTCCACATTCAGAGCTCTTTCTTTCTTTCTTTCTTTCTTTCTTTCTTTCTTTCTTTCTTTCTTTCTTTCTTTCTTTCTTTCTTTCTTTCTTTTTTTAAAACACACTAGCAGTCCTGGACTGTGAGTTCAGGATTTGTTAATTTGATACTCAAATCTAGATCTGCATTGTGCCTTCAGGGTAGAATTACAAAATTTTTGTGGTGTCCAGAGATCTTCTACAGCTGTATCCAAAGTTCAAAAAGAGATTTGGGTAAGCAGGCAGGTAGAAGGAGATGTCACACTAATCAGAAACCATTCTGTTTTCTTGTCCAAATGTTTTTTGGCAGGCAGGTCTGTTTTGGGCTTCCTGCATTTTTTTTTAGCCTGGTGATCTGCAGGGTAATTGCATTCCAAGAGATAGCCTAGGCTGCCTTCCTGCTCACACTGGAGGAGGTGTCCCTGTGTGACAGATACCTCTGGCCCTAGTCTCCTTGAGGTGGCCGTCTCTTATCACCTAGTTAATTCGGGGGACATCTGATGGCCACTCCTGTGAGTTTGAATTTATTTCCACTCTAACTTTCCCCAAGATATAAGGTACTTTTTAAAAAAGAGAATGTCTGACATTATTTGGAGAGGGACCCCCTTTTTTTGTTAGACATTTCTTACCTTTGCTATGTAGTACAAATACAAGTGGAACTTTTCTTTATTCAACAGTGTTGCTTGAAGTTCTCAACTTCGGCTCACTTTTGCCTTATACATTTTGTTCTTTCAAACTGAATGTTTATTTACGCATCTTTCTTCTTAGCCCCTTCTTATTTTTGTGTCTGCTTACGTTTTACGATTGGCTAGGAGAACAAAATGAGTTTTAAACAACACATAGAGAAACTAAAACTTAATGAAGTTGTGAAAAATAGCCCTTTCTTTCCTATTCCAGACTGATTTAGAAGGAACTTTGATTTGTCCCATTCTGCTCTAGGCTACTAAGGTTTTCATTCAGGGGCTCTGTTCATTTGCACCTGATTTCTTTCGCTGGTGCCAAGGTCAAGGGCTTGATCCTCATAGCGGCTGCACATTTTTCCAAGAGTGTATGGAGAGCTAGCATGGTCACCGGAAAATAATGCAGGATCTGGAAGGGACCGGAGACTTGAGCGGTGGGTTACACTGCAGAGGGCTCCTGTCATTCCTTATATCTGTACAGAATGTGCCACTCAAGATGTGAGCTTGTCATTCAGCCTCCTTGCATCTCTGTCTCCTCATCCTCTGTTGAGTGGAGATAAGATTGCCTCCTTTTCTACCTTACTGGGGATCTGGGAAGATTAGATACTGCCCTCCAAGTCCTTATACAAAGGTACTTGCGTTATCCTAAACAAGATTAGTCAACAGATAGAAGAAAAAAAAAAAAGCCCAGCATTTAAAGGCTCTCTCCCCAGTGTATTGCTTAATACTTTAGAATACTAGTAGTTAGCAGCCCAGTCTACCTACTTTGGTTTGGTTGGGGAAGGTTCGGTGTGAGGCCTTTCTATTAATTTATAAGGTTAAAAATTGTTTGATAGTGAACATTTGTATTAATAGAAACAAAGTGTGCTTTCAATCTGAAACAGGTTTTATTTGAAAAGAAGGTGTAGGAGAAGGTCTCTAGGAACATATGTGCCACTGAGGGATATTTGCATATATTTGATCTGCAAGCACGCTCCAGCGATTTTCACAGTAAACCTTGGAGTTTGAAGTTGTGTAGCAAAGAGCCGCCGCCATAGCATGGCAATACAGTCGCTCTCTCCAGCTTTCTTGCGGCATACAGCGACAACTTCATTTTTACCGTTAAAAAAAAATTCTCTTCACTTAATTCAGACAGTGACCTGCAGGCCTCATTCTGACTGAAGGAGCCATTCAGAATACTTCCAGACAAAAGCCGGACTTTTTCCTAGCAACCAGATCAAAGGCAGATCTCCCAGAATAGCTCCCGCCCAGGTTTCCTTTGGCGCTTAGGTTCACAAGGATTCTGAGGCCCGTGGTATCCAGTTCAAAATGCTCTTTCAAACTGAAATGGAAAGGAAAACTCCTGAGGAATTTTCGTAGCCTCGGAAAGCTGGCGAGCCTTGCAAAGCCACTTAATCTCGGGAGGACGTGGTGGTCGTTCGCAGCATCTCTAACTTGGTTATCGCTTGCATCTGCGTGTACCTTCTGCCGGGCTCCCAGAGAATGGACGCTCTGTTTCCTCTCTGCCGGTACCTAGTATCAGCTATGCCCAGGAGCCGGCTGATGAAGACTTCCTGTTTGTTTTGAGTCATTCTTAGGGTGATAAATATACTTTAGCTTTCTGCTAAGAGAAGAAAGAAACCAGCTGCCCCGAACTAAAAGGAAAAATGCAGAAATTCCCTGAATGGCCCTGTTATCATAGAGTTTCAAGGGCGGCCTCAAAATAAGAACTGTAAGACTGGACAAAGTAAATAATTTCCATACTAAAGCATCTTGCCACAGGCTTGGACCTGAGCTGTTTGTCTTTAATCATTTGGGCAAGCCATACATTTTTCACTCTACTTAGAGCAGCAGCATTGTTTAGAAATTTTGTAGAATATAAACTTACACTACGGGAGTAATGGTGAGCTATATAAATAAACAATTACAGTTGTGGTTTTTTGATCTGACCACAAGCTTTTAATGCCATTTGTGTATGAACATATAATGCTTCTGGATAAACAATAATGTTTACACTGTTGGGTCATCCACTGGCGTAGCGAGCCATTTGCATACATGATTGTTTGGATTCAGACGAACCCGAGAACAAAAGAATATTATAAAATTACTTAAAGCAAGAATGGCAGGAAATCCTTTATAGCTCAAATATCACTTCTTAAGTAAAGCTGTGGAATTTTTGTCCCGTTTTAAACTCACTTTTGTTCTTTTGCTTCTGAATAGGTTCGGGTTTGGTGACCAGAGTGTCCTCAGAGGGAATTTTTACTTATAGTCTAGAGAGTTCAGGATTTTTTTAAAAACTGAATGTCTTGTTTACCACATTCTGAGGCTCATCCTAACTTCAGTTTGAGTGCCTAAGAGTTGCCAGCTACTCATCAGGGTCTGTCTTCCATGTGCTCGGAGGGAAGGGCTTACCTCTTTCCTACAGTTAGTCTCTGAATGTGATTTCAGCAGCAGAAGAGAAGTTTGCCAGTAAGTTTTCCAGTCTAGCAGAAAGGAAATGCTTAACTAGTACGGTTCAAAATGAAGTTACCATTAAGAGTTTCGTGGTGTCCATCTAGTGATGCAGGTATCCAAGCAGGTTAGCCCATGTGGCCTTGTGAGTGGGGAGCTCCTTGTGCTTGTAAGCTAAGGTTTCTAAGACAGTAGAAGTTCATGTGAACAGTTGAGCTCTAACCCACCAGTGTCAATGACTGAGTAACCGGGACATAAACATAGTGGTTTCTCAAAGTGGAGAATCACAGTGGGAAAGGCTTACTGGAGAAGGGATCCAAAGCTCACATTTAAAAAAAAAAATTAAATGACATTGAACACTTACAAATGATTGTGCATATACTTATATATGTAGATATATATATATTCATATATACATTCATATATATGCACACACATATATACATTAACATCAACTAATGAAAAAAACCAATTTTGAAAGAGAGCAAACAGGGATACATGGGTTTGGAGGGAGAAAAGGAAAGGGGGAAATGATGCAATTATATTATCTCAAAACAAAAAATAACTAATAAAAGGTTAAAGAATAATCTGGAACTTGACTTGGGTGGAACCTGTCACAAGAAATATAAAAAAAAGGTGTGAAATAACCTTTACTTTTTTAGTGCTATTTAATGTCGTGTGTCAAGCACTGAAGTGAGACTTTTATGCTCTCATTGATTCGACACGTGGATTGTCTTCTCAGCAACAGGACCTGATACTCACGTTTTATATCAGTGCAGCCCTACTGTTCACAAGATGCTTTCCCTAGTGATGCTTCCTAGGACCCTTGGCTGTATCTCAGTGGGGAGAGCAGGTGCTGGCGGCCATCCCTGCAGCAAGGCGGCTCCTTCTTATGGAGGGGAGGTCATTCCCCACGCTGTGCAAGAACATCTCAAGAGAATCTTCCTGCGACACACAGGTAGGTGGCAAGGAATGTTTCTGTGTATGGTAACGTGGAGCAGAGGGAGAATCGATTATGTCCCATAGCAACTGTCCCTGACTGTCCTCAAACCCACCACGACACCAAATTTCTGATCCCAAGAGTTTCCAAAAATTCTGTTTTAAAAGGTGAGGAATTGGCATGAGAAACAACAGGGTATTTTGGTTCATTGGCTGGTTGAGCAAAGCCTTTAAGGGGGGGGAACCAAATTATTTATTAGACGAAATTAGGGTGGGAGGGGGAATGTTTTTCACACCCATCTTCACACTTCTGAGGTGATAAGTCCAGCCCTTACAAAGTAAAATGGCGGGTTTCACACTAAACCCACCCAGACAAATTCTCAGAGTACCTACTCATTTAGCTCTTCAAGAATAAAGAGGCACCGAGTGAGCTCAGAGCGGGCATCTAACTACTTGACTCTACCCTGTTGTCTTCTTAGGCTCTGCAGTTAATTAATTTTATCAACCGGGCTCCAAGCTTGTACTTATCTTAGATGCTCTTGGTTGCCAGTTTTTGTTTGTTTGTTCATCCTAAGCTTCTCATTGCTGTGAATCTAATTTATTTCTTACCACCTTCCACCTTTCAGGAGGGGTTATTTGGTCCTGATGTGTAAGTACAGAATGCTGTCATTGGAACCAGGCTTAAAGACTAGGCAGGGTCATATCTGGAGGGAGCCAAGCAAGTCTAAAACATGACCATCGCCATTTTTCTCCACTCAGAGGGACACCAGCTTCAACTACAGCGCTATTGACAAGAAAAACCCCTGGGACTCAGCCAGGAGCCCTGCTACTTTCTCTCAGTGAATCTTCTCCTGTTGCTATCCTGAACCAACTCAGTTGTTTTTCACACTGAGACAGCCATGTCTTGATGTGGTAAAAGCAAGAACTGTCTCTCCTCGCTGCCTGTGGTGTCGCCCTTCCCCGAGTTAGTTTTCTACCTATTGGTTTCTGACTTCCATTATGGAATTGCTGCCTTTGCAACTGTCTGGTCCTCCCACCCTTTCCCAAGCTGTAAGTCTCAGGAAAATGGAGCCTTGGGAGTGCAACTTTGTTGGGTAAACAAATTTCCTCCTTTCCGAGTGGTAAGGATAGGACACAAAGAAATTAAGTTAGTTTGTTAGGCTCACAAGATTAGTAAATCTGCAGCTAGAATTTTGGCTCTTGACTCAGTCTAGAGCTACTGTAATTATACCATACTGAGTCTACTATTGTGATTACTGTCCAAGACTATAGGATATGAACTTAAGGAATGCAGTCTCATAGCTCCTGGCTTGCACTGTAGGCTGTCTGGACAGTCAGCGTAACTAATTATAAGATCAGTAACTAAGTAGCTGGCTAAAGTCCAGGAAACATCCATGGCATCAAATTCTACCCTAGCAGAGTTTGAACAAGTTACCCAGCGCTGCTGGGAAAAATCTTATAAACTTTAACTTTTAGGTTACCAGACAATTTCATTTCACTTGTATTGTTATTTTCAATTACAAAACTATTCAATTTGTTCTCTTTAAATTGAAAATAATCTTTTCCAATGCAATATATTTGCATCACAAATTTTCCTCCTTCGTCTCCTCACAGATCCTCCCTCCTCCCCCCACATCCTTCCAGCTCCATGTTTTCTCTCTCTCTCTCTCTCTCTCTCTCTCTCTCTCTCTCTCTCTCTCTCTCTCTCTCTCTCTCTCTCTCGGAAACAAACAGACAAATAAAAGTAGAATAAAACAGAAATAAAGAAGAAGCACGAGAAACACACACATACACATCATAAAAACACACAATTGGAAACCATATTATACAAGCAAAAGATTAGTAAGGTTAAAAACATTTCCAAAGAAAGCAAATTGAGACAAAAAAAAGGCTCCAAAAATATCACTGAGTTCATTTTGTGTTGGCCATCTACTTCTGGGCATGGGGCCTGCCATTAAATGTGGTTTGTATATCCACTGGAGAAACTAAATCCTAAAAATGGATCCCCCTCCCCTTTTTATGTGCAGTTGTCCATTGGAGACAGCTTCTTGGTAAGGGATGGGAGCTCCCACTCACTTCTCTTTCAGCGCTGGGACCCCATCTGGCTCTATCCTGTGCAGGTCCTGAGCATGCTGCCACAGTCTCTGTGAGTTCACATGTGCATGGGTCCTTCTACGTCTGGAGGGCATGTTTTCTCGGGGTCCTTTATCCCCTCTGGCTTTTACAGTCTTTCTACCTCCTCTTACTCACAGCTTCCTGACTGCTGCGGGGACGGATTTGATGAAGACATCTCCTTTAAGACTGACTGGCTCTGGTCTCTCCTCTTCTCGTTGTCTTGGGTCTCTCCACTGGTCACCATCTACTATAGAAGGAAGTCTCTCTGATGACGGCTGAGCCAGACGCTGATCTACATGGCTACAAGCCATTTTATAAAATTGCTTAATTTTTATTTTGCCATGTTTATACTACTTCTGAAAAATATATTTACACCTTTTAAGGTTCTTTTTGTGTTTTGAATGCAGTCTCCCAGGTTCCTTCGTACACCTCCATTTTCTCCTCTTTTTCATTTCTATAATGTAGTGCATGGGCTGCAGAACCTGTAGGCCTCCGATGAGCCCAAGGCCTACCATTTAGTAGGTTTAAAATGCACAGTGTTACTATTTTACATGTATGCGAGTTTTACTTGCGTGTATGTACAAGCACCATGTGAGCACAGTCTTCTTGGAGGCTGTTAAGCAGGCATAATAACCACTGTAACTGGAGTTAAAGATAGTTGTGAACCTCCATGTGGGTGTTGACGACCTAAACTTGGGTCCTCTTCAAGAGCAGTAAGTGTTCTTAGCTGCTGAGATATCACTCCAGTCGTGGCTTACTAGATTTTTGACAGTGAACAAATTGATTACCTTTTCTGAACGTTGAATCTTGATTTCTTTTTCTCTCTCCCCTCCATCCCTCCTTCTCTCCTTCTCCCCTCCTTTCTTTCTTTCCTTCTTTCTTTCTCTTTTGGGGCAGGGTTTCTTTGTGTAACAGCCCTGCTTGTCCTGGATCTCATTCTGTAGGCCAGGCTGGCTTTGAACTCACTCTGTAGACCAGGCTGGCTTTGAACTCACTGAGATCCGCATGCCTCTACCTCCCAAGTGCTGGATTTAAAGGTTTGCACCACTGCCACTAGGCTAAGCTTGATTTCTTTAAGGAAATAAGAAGGGTATTTGTATACTTTACATAATAACATATGCATGAAGAACTTTCTGTTGCATGTGACTGGGATGTAGCTCAATTGGATATTGCTAGTCTAGCATGTGTAAAGGCCTGGGCTTAATCTCTAAGACTGTAAGTATTCAAAAACAAATAAAAAGTTTCTTATGTAAACTATATACTAGTAACATTAAGCATTATTATAAAAAATAGGTTTCCTTGTCTAGAAAAAAAGCATCAACAAAATTGAAAATATCTCTAAACTTCTCTGCATAATTTTTCTTCATGGGTAGAATTTTTGAAAAATCGCATCCTTTATTATTTTTTTCTATTTTATAGTACTGTTGAATTTGTATAGACCGAGTCCTGTGTGCTATTCAGGGTCAAAGGTTATATTCTTGCAAACCATGGTCATTATTAGGATTTTCTGCTTCTCATGAAACTCTGTTGTCTGTGCTCCTCTCTTGTATGATGAATTCCAGTCTCTTAGTATAATGAGACAAAGGTCACTAAGCCAGCCCGCTGGTCCAAGAAAATTATGGTCTTTTCTTTCAGAAGAAAACCTCTACAGTCTTGCAAATACAGTTGACAAAATCATATGAGGCACTGAATAACCTAATTAGGTGGAGTTAGTTAGTGGAGAGCATTTCAGTCATTGACTAACATAGCTAAAAGTTAGGACAGGGGTGCCAGTATTTGAGAGAAACCTAACCAGAAACTTAGAAGGAACCAGATCACTAAGATATGACTTATGCCTCATGAGGTTCCTCAGGGCAAGGTTCTTTTTTTTTCATTGTGGTTAAGGTTATTGGTAGGTAGTGACCTTTATTGAAAGAATAAACAGAAGTTTAGTAGGGAATCCTGAGCCAGTTATTATAGTAAATAAACTTTTTAGGAAAAGTAAGATGTAAGTCTTGTCATATGGTGTGTGAAGATCTGCCTATGGGAAGAGACCATCTCTTCGACGTCTATGTCCTGCAGAAAACGTAGTAAAGCCATCCTGAGAGGAGAAATGATGATTTTTTTTTTTTTAGATTGTTGGTGTTCTTGCTTTTAATGAAATGTTTATCTGCTACAAGGTAGTCAGAGCATATGTGTAGCTTCTAAGCATCTATGGTGGGACTCAAAACTGAAACCGCTTAGAAGGCTAGGAGTTTGCCTGTTTTTCAGTGCCACAAACATCTGGACAAACATCTGGAAAAGGAAGCAAAGCTCAGGCAGAGTGTCCCCAATTGCACTCTGTCTTACCAGACTTGGGTTCCTCCAGCAGGACAAGCACAAGGCTCTGAGACTGTGCTCCCAAGCCTACACTTAGTGATGGGCAGACCTTGCATGCATTTTATCCTAACAACGAGAACTCTCTGGAGAACAGCAATTCAGTGCTTGGTCTTGTTTGGAGTAATACAAAAGAGTAGGTTCTAAAGATAAAAATGGGCCAACCTCCCTGGACTAAGGCCCTGTTTTGGTCTCTGGAAGGTAACACAGATATTTTGAGATCTCTAAGGTGCCTCTTGGCACATGGTTCCTCAGAGGTTTTCCCTGCGACTGGCGTGAGTTTGCCTGGATAGAGAATCTCTCTCCTTTTATTGTTTTGTGTAATATTTATCATCATCTTATAGTCACGGTGTGCCAAACAGTTTTCCATGAAGTGATTTATTCTAATAATTAAAAGAAGGCAATATTCTTTTGCTGGATGGCTGTTTTGTCTGAGTTATTAAATACAATTTGATTTTTTCTTTGTACCATTGTTACATAAAAGATTCATCTTTAATTAGTTTGAGGTGTACTGTGACTTACCTTTGTCTCCAAGTAAAAGATTTTTCTTCTTCAAAAATAAATGAATTCTGAGTTGACAGGCTAAAAAGAACTGCAGTAAGATTAAAATTACTAATTTTTTCCAGTAAGAAGTAACTGCTAATCTGCTATAACTGAGTATTTTAGGTATTGACCATCTATTAAAAAATACTTATTTGCATTATGTTCGATGTAAATTAGATGACTCACTTTTTTTCCATCCCATTCTCTGTGTTTATTTTTAATCCTGTTCTAAAGCAGGAACTAGGTCCAAGTGAAATTAAAGTATTGTTCTAGCCTGATTGGTCCAATACTCTTCAAAGAGCTGAGGCGGAGTCAAAGGTTGTCCCCTTTAATTTGTAATTAGACTAAGACAGTAAAAGATTATAGACACTCAGATTGATTATTACCTAACTCTTCATGATTAAACTGGTATTGTTCAGCATTGCTATCAGATAGCTTTAATATTTGACATTAAAGGATAGCTATAGCAAAGTAGAGTAATTACAAACAGCCATTTTCCCCCTCCTTTTATCTGCATTGGAAAGGGATTTTCACTTCTAGTGGGAAATACTTATGACAATTAGCGTACTTGTTAACGTATATTACTTTGGCTGTATGTACACATTTCTTCTATAGTTTGGAAGTAGCCATTTTTGCTTTACTGAAAAGCACATTCTGGAAACTCTAGGAAGTATGGATACATAAGATGAAAAAAATTGAAATCCTTTGCCATTGTTAGTATTTTAGTGCACAACCTTCTAAACATTTCATCAATGTAAAGTAATGTAAATTGTACCGTAACTTCCAAATCTTCCTTTCAAATAAGAACGTCTACTGGATCTTTCTCAGTGTTATCGGTTATCCCGTAACGTGTCTTTTGTCTTAGTTGCGCCGTTATTTACTTAATCAATTCTCCATTGTGGAGCATAAGGTTGTTTCCAGTCTTTTCAAGAATATAAATAGGGCTGGCATAAATGTTCCATGTAACCAAACATATGTTCACATGCTTGATTATTTTCTTAGAACATATTTCTAGAAAGGGAATTACTGGCTGAAAAAAATGTATATAAACTGTAAGCTTTTCATTATAGTAACTAACCACTATAACCGCTTTCCTTAGAAAGATTATACTATTCAAACATTAACTTGGTTGCAGCTTATTAGCTTACTATTCTCAAACCTCACAGCTATTCCCCTGTGGCGTCCAAACACACTAAGTGGTGTTGCAAGTTGGCAATAAGCGAGTCTCAAATAATTGGCTAGATTCTACAGTGCTTACTACTTCAGATTGATTAATTTGGCATAATTCTTCTCCCTTCTCTGCTATTGGCTGGTTATGTTGGGATCTGTCATATGTTTCAGTATTTTTTTTTTCCTGCAAAATGTCTCTAAGAAACTGAAGACAAGAATCTGGTGCTGTGTTCTACTAGAGTATATTAACACCCACTCCAAATTCAGGCAATTGACCCCCACTAATCAGAGCCACAGCCAGAGGTGGGACTTGCGCTGTGGTTAGCAAGGAAAAGGTGCAAAGAGGGCTTTGGGGCACAAGCTGTTCCCTCATCACCCATCTCACAAGTGTGTGCTTTCTACTGTCACTGGCAAAGTGCCCCCCACCCCGCACTCAGGTGGCTGCTAAGTGGCATCCAGAGAAAATGTCACTCTTTAGTATTTTTCCCTCTTTCAATAGATTTTTTTTTTTCGTCTACAAATTTCCCTGTGGTGTCTGGTTGATATTATAAATCATTTGATGCTTTGAGATCACACACTATGTGAAAAACATCACGGCTATAGCTTGGCATCTTCAGTAGAGACCATGAATGCCCCGTGAAGCGTACAGAGAGAGCTTCAGCGAAGCAGATAGGTGCACAAGACATCAGCCGATGCCTCACCGTGCAGTCAGCACTGCCCCTGCTTTTACTATGAAAAAAAGTTTCTAGCCTCAAAAGGGAACTTAGTTCTCGGCAACCTTAGCATAAAAATGCTTCCTCAGCTTTTCTTAGATCCGACCTTCTCAAAATGCAAGTGCAGTCAAAGATTAATTTTTCGTGATTGCACTTACACCTTCAAAACTCGGCTGTTTCACTTCCTTGTGAGAAGTCAAATTTCTTGAAGTTAGGTTTCCATTTCCCATTATTATCCTTGAAGTGCCTAGTCTTTGATGAGCATGTTTGGAAATGACTGAGAGTGTCCTTCATCTTCCCCAAAGCTACTGTCATGAATGCCAGTAGCAAGCTGTGGTGGACTCACGCAGGTGGGCGTGGGTTCAAATGGCTCTTCTTCTGGTAGGACTGGCTACTGGCTGCCAGGCTACTTTCTAATTTTTTTTCTCATCTTTGGTGTTCATGGTTATAAAATGATGATACAAATAAAATTTCTCCTTAGAGAACAGGTTGTTCTAGAGATCAAAGGAAATACAGTGACAGACTATTAGGTTAACTGGTCAGTACACTTTAAGTAAGATTAATGTAATGCTGTTATTACTATTTTGGAGGCATATGTTACCGTTCTGTGAACTCTTGTTGTGAATCTATCTCCCTGTGTTTTGGCTGCAATACAAACCTTAGCTATAGTCAACTTTACTGTAGAAAGTACTTAATGTTCTTTAGTCTTAACATCCAGAGGTTGTTTTTTTTTTTCTTTTTTTCTAGAAATAATAATTACAGTGCAGGCATCTTTTTTTTTTTTTTTTTTTTAATCTGGCCTACTTTTTTCTTATTCTGTTTTGAACCCAGAGCCTGGAGTGTGTACCTGTCTACCTGTCATACCATGGAGCTCCATCCTAAGCCCTCCTTTTTTAGCTGAGGGAAAACTTATACCTGGGCCATGTGGGGGCACGCCCTAGAGATTGAAGGCTCAGAGAGGTGGAAAGTCCCCCCTTGTGAACCTGTCCTCGTCTTCCTTCACCTTTGCCTTTTTGGCCTTTCTGTTTCTCCCTGGCATCTTTTTGTTTTTATTTTGTCTTTTCTTCTTTTGTCTCTCTGGCCCCAAGATCTTGCTGTGTAGCTCAGTCTAGTGTGTTATTTCATTTGCAATCTTTCTGCCTTCTCAGACCCTTTTCAAGCTCCACTTCAATCCCTCGACTAAGACAGAGACCAGGATCCCAACTTGACTTCTCGTATTACCACTTACTTCTCCATGATATGATACCAAAATAGGGTGGAACCGGGTTCAGTTTTGTTATTGAAAATGTGAGGGGGTTGGTCAGGGATGTACCTTGGTCAGGTAGAGTGCTTATCTAGCATGCCAAAGCCCTCCACTGAGTGCCAACACTGCATAAAAATCAGGACTAGCGGCTCTGGCTGTACGTGCCTATAATCCTGGTCTTTTGGAGGAGGAGACATGAAAATCAGAATTTCAAGGTCATCCTTAGCTAAACGAGGAGTTCAAGACCACCCTGAATGACACGATCTTGTCTTAAAATGAATGAGTAAACAGATAAACAATTAGCTGGTCAGTGGGCATGGCGACTTATGGCGCATCTCTGTGATCCTAGTGCTCAGAAGGCTGAGGCAGGAGGATTGCTGTGAGCCAGCTGGGCTACATAGGGAGTAGGAGGCAACTCTGGGCTAGGGAGTGAGAACCTATGCCAAAAAGAAAAAAAAACACCAAAAAAAAAGGTTTTAAAAAAGTTGTTTTTCACTTCCATATCTGATGAATCGTCTGTAGAGCATCCTACGTGACAGTCAGCGCTCTTTGTATAAACATCTTCTATGCTTCGTCAGCTCGGGGGAACTTGAAGAAGGTATTTTCTAAAAGAGAGGGAGCCAATCTATTTTGTCTTCGGCCCTGAATATTGCCAGTTTCCTATCTTCAGGGCTCAGGAGGGCTCTGTGAGAAAGGACTGATGACTTCCAAGAAAGGGGGCTTCCCACCTCACCCGCGAGGCTGGAGGATCTCTGCCAAGCTCCTCAGAGGCCTCGCTGATGCATCAGGCAACTGTTTTGGCTCCGACACCCAGGGTGGGGTGAAGGTGGACTTGACAATCCATGTCTCAGGAGGGCAGCAATGCAGATTGTGTGGATAATTAAAGTCCGCTCTTGCCTTAGCCATACGGCATCAAGAAGGAAACCGTTGTTTTGTGACTTCTTCCTCAGAAATGAGTGAGATGAGGAAGAACAGACTAGGGATACTTCCTCCTAACTTCGAAACAGTAAGCATGGCTGTCCCCTCCAGTCTTGTGACACACGTTCTGCTCTGTCGGAACTTTCTATAGTTCTGAGAGTCTCTTCTTCACCACAAGAGATATTTTAAATGAGTCTGTGATCTCTGAGTTCTGACTGACTTTTTTTCAAAGGTAAGTTTTAACTTCTAATGCAATTGAGAAGAATTATTGAAATTGTACTTTCCAAGAGGCCTGGTACCCTAAGACCTAATGTTCCTGATGGAAAATGCACAGGTCTCCAGGAACCGGGCCCGATTACGAAGTACTTCCTATTCCAGGCCTGCAGCAGGACCCAAGTTTCAGTCTCTGACCCAAAGTAAACTGTTCTTCAAGATGCTTGTGTGGTGAGGAATAGAGTCCTCTCCTTGTGAAACACTTGTTAAAACCACATGGCCCAAGGACTAAGAGGAACACAGCTGTTCAAGCATGGTGACCTGAAGAAAGCCTTCAGTTCATGGTTATGGCTGCCCAGGACGTGGCTTTGGGAACCACAGTCTCCACAGGTCCTATGTTACACATAGTACCACCATTGAAGAAAAGGCAAGAGCCATTCTTAAAAGAACCACTTCCCAGTGCTGACGAGAAAGCTGCATTTCACTGTGGAGGAAGCTTTTTCTCCTGCTTCAATGAAGTCACACTGCTATCCAATGTTGCCCCTGAGGCCTCCAATGTCCAACAAGAGGCCTAAACCTCAGATGTAAACACTGGACAAGTAGTTGAGAACTAAAAATAAGTTTTCAAACTCAAAACTCGTGTGCTTCTGGGACTGCAAATCTTTCTTCTTAGCGCGTGGGAGTCGCTGGCCGTCCTGGTGGTAGGCTGTTGTCTCTGTCTCCTGGCAGAGGAGTTTTCTAGGGTATTTTTCAAACTTTCCAGCTTAGCAAAGCACAGGCTAAAATTAAAAGGAGAACTAGGCGTCGGTCAGAGGCAGCGTTGCCCTTGGTGGGGAGGGGCGAGGAGGGGGGATTGCTGACACAGCGAAAATAAGACAAAAGCGTTTGAAACTTAAGGCTCAGTACTTCTCAAATGCCTCTTTTAGAAATCGCTTAAAGTCGTTATTAACATCCACCACCCACCTTCCCTCCTCAGTCTTGACACTTGGTAATAATAGATAATGTTGACATATGTTCCCCGCTGGTCAGAAATACCATACTTCTGTGAAAGGTAACATTTTCAAGCTATGACAAAATGTATTTTACTTGGACAGAACATTAGTTATTGGACTAATGTCAGAATGTGGGCTGTGGGGTAAAAGTTTTAACATTTTAGTTGTGGGAGAAAGTTTGTTGGGAGAACAAGGCATCAGCTGTGGGTGTGTTTGTCTTTCACTGATTCTAAAGGTACTGGCTTAGTGTCAAACACTTATGTCCCGAGGAATGTAAAGAAAACATTCCCAGTATGTATGAAGAACAGCTGCCCATGGGCACAGTCATTTCTAAAAGCGATTATACCCAGCTTTACTGTAGTATGGGGTATGGAATCGAAAATATTTTTTTCACTGTGTACCAAAGAATTCTGTTTACGGGCCAGTTCTGCATAAGACATATGCCGCAGGTCTGTCGTTTGTTCTCCGCGAGACGTACGCTGAAATATGTTTTTAAAAAAAAGAAGAGAGAAAGGGGGCAGGGAGGGAGGAAGGAGAGGGGAGAGGGGAGACTGATTTCTGATGGACTATGGGCCTCAAAACTACTCTTGAAAGTAATTTAGGGAATGAGTTAGGAAATGCCCCAGCTGGCTTCCAAACCTCCGAAGTCGGAGCGGCCCTATGCAAAACTGGAAAAATTGATTTTGTTTTGAAGGCTCACACAGACTTAACTGTTGTGGAAGTTGGACAGAATTTTTATTGAATCTGGTCCTTTGTGTTTTGCGACAGTCTGAATGGGTGTTAAGATTCCACGAATAAATCTCCTGCCGTTTCTGAAATCTCTGATACAAACAGGAACTCAGTCAATTTGTGCTCGACACAAATGTCTTTCCGAATGTTAACAAACATGGTGCATTGATGGGTGGGTTGGCCCATGGGAGAGCAGTCTGCCTTGCTTGGTAGGACATTCTGGTTTGGTTTTTCTTTTGCTTCTCACTGTTGTGGTTACTGAGACATGGGGATGTTACAGTTTGAATTTGAAATGTTCTTCATCTGCTCCTGAGCTTGAACACCGGGCCTCCATCTTGTGGCGCTGTTTTAGAAGGTTGAGAAACCTTTGTGACCTGAAGTTGGCAGAACTGTGTCATTCAGGACCAGCTTTTGAAGGTTATTTCCTCCCTGATTCTTGCCCGCACCTCTGTTTCCTGTGTTTGACCATGCGAGGAGTTTATTGTAAGGTTCCTTTCCTGCCATGGTCAATGAGCAGAGTCCTCTAAAACCATGAGCCAAAAATAAGTCTTTCCTCTCATGGTCTGCTCTGGTGAATATTTTGGTTACCGTGATAAAAATTAAAAAAAAAAAAAAGTTAACTAATGCAGGGAACAAGTAGAGATGAGCTGGGGATCGTAAAAACAAAACCTTTGGAATAGGGAAGAATCATCTAGAGAATGTTTGGGAAGTGGTATAGCTCTCCAGTGAAGGTTTCCACGTCCAAGTCATCAGATGAGATGTCTTAGTCATTTTCCTCTGGCCTCAGGTGAATTACTGGGGGGGAACATTGACAGCAAAGAGAAGAACATAGCTTTAAAACATCGTTTCATCCATTTGAGATATTCTTAGTATACTTTAAACTCAAATGCAAAATTGATAGTAATCTAAAATTGGTTTCCAACTGAATACTGTAATTTAAAGCCAGCAAGCCAAGGAGGGGGAACCTCTCCATTTTTATAATAAAAATTAGGTCATCACATGCAAAGTAAATACTTTTCATGGAAATTCGTGATAGAATTTCAAGAATCTTATGTTACATAATTAATGGTAGTAAAGAGTCGTATACTTAGTAATTGGAAGTTTTATAATATATAGCTACCATTATAGTGATCATTCTGAATTAAATATTGGCTTCTCATTTTGAAGCATGAGCTTAAAAGTTTAGTGACTTAATCTTACTCTTCAAATACTTAATGCTGTGGTAGCAAAAATTTATCATGTGGTTCAAGTGCCAGCAGCGTCCGGCTCTTTTCTTAGTTTGCACACAGTTGCACTTCCAAGGGGGTTGTCTGGCATACAGAGCAATTGCCTAGGTGTGCTCCACCTATACATGGTTTTTCATGTAGCCTGGCTAAAAAATGTGGGCAGTCATTTTGGTTGAATTTACATTCATGATGAGATGCCCCAACAGGGCAAGTTTCCTGGGAAATTTCAATGTACTATTTATTGGCATTATAAGTTGAGCCAGTCAGTTGTCATGCTTCTTGTTGAGGGCCAAATTCTGCCCTCTGTTTCTTGCTTGAGGTTTTCACTGAAGTATCAATTACCAAGTAGAAGAATACCAATAATGTTCTGCGAAATTTTGTTCTAAGCTGCTATCCTATAATTCCCAATGCAGTTAATTATGACTCAGTAAGACTTGGTGATACAGTGTCTTAAGGGCTCTGGAACTCTGTGATCTGCCGTCCAAGACACCAGGCCAATGGTGCTTTTAAAGATCTCTTTTAAAGAAGGGAATCGAATCTCCTGAAGGTAAGAAATGGCTCTACTAGCAACTACGTATGTAATGGGCCTTAAAAAGTAGAATTTAACATCTTAAGAACTTAAAGAAATTTGATCTTTTTGTAGTTTCATTCTTTGGGGGAGACTGATTTATACAAGATTGAATTTTCTCTAGCTTGTTAAGAGTACATTGGTATAAGTTGCCCCTGTCTTATTCTCTTAGTATCTGATTACTGTAATAATATGTGCCTTTTATTTTCATTAATTGTAAAGCACTTGCTCAAGTCCACTGCTTAGCTATTATTTCATGTAGCTAATCCATTATCTCCCTTAAACCCCATGGTTTATGTTTTGTATGATATAATTTTTACTCTAAGAATTCATTTTAACTTTCAAAAATACTTTGGCTCTCATTTAGCATATGTCACTGTTTAGACATAAAAAAATGGGTTCAAAGGTCCCATGACCTTTTGGATAATTTAGTATGTGTCACTAAGTAGGCTCCTCATAGGATTTTGTAACTGCACAAATCAAGTTTTAAGGGAAGAGGCAAGGCTTTGCTCATGGCCTGGTGTGAGTAGAACACCCTATAATTAGTATCATCTGCTGGGATGTCTGAGAATAAGACTATCTCTGCTCTTAAAAGTCAGCATGTGGGGCTTTCCAGTCTCCATGATATTCTGGTTAGTCCCTGAGAACCCTGGTGGCCCAGTACAATTATATTGGACCCCTTTTCAATTAAACATAAAAGTAATGGTAAGCCATAAAATTAGCAATGAAGACCAACAAAGTTTTGGTTTACCTAGCAGAAGGATTTTATTGCTTTCAAATAAAAAAGAATGAGTTTAATTCTCTGGTGTGGGAAGGCCTTCTGTATATGTGTTTCTTTTATTGGTTAGTGAATAAAGCTGTTTTGACCAGTGACTTAGCAGAGTAGAGTAGGGCAGAAATTCCAAGCAGAGATAGAGGAGAAAAAAGGCAGAATCTGGGAGAAGCCATGTAGCCGCCTGCAGGAGACAGACACACCAAAACCTTGCTGGTAAGCCACAACCACATGGTGATACACAGATTAATATAAGTGGATTAATTTAAGATATGAGTTAGCCAAAAATACGCTTACGTTATTGGCTAAACAGTACTGCAGTTAATACAGATTTCTGTGTGATTATTACAGTTCTGGACAGCCAGGAACAAACAAGCAGCCTCCGACTACAATTCTCTTCTTAGTTTTTGGATGTCCCTTTTAGTGAGCATGTAACATCCCTGTTTGATCTTCTAGCAGTGGAGAACTGCTGATTGAGACTGAGTCTTCAGAGACAATTTGGAAGAATAGGTTGATTATGTTGATTAAATTATATAAAGTTGCAATTATGTAGGCCACATTCTAGTTGGAGGGGTGTGTTAGCTGGCTCTATGGAAAAGGGTGAGATTTTAGGATTGGTACATGTTATTGTCTGGCAAAGTTCTCCGTACAGATGCACCCACAGTTTGGTGTTGCAGTGCTTACAAGGAGGTTTTGTGAAATTCGGCTCTATTATGACATCTTGAAGAATTTGAAGAATATTTGAAAGAAATGAACAAACATTGAGGATTTTGACTAAAAAATAATCAATAGATGCATATTTCAGAACAACAATTTGGCCATCTTGGAAAGATGCTTGGAGACTTGGAGACAGTATTGAAAGAACAGGTAATGGGTTAGCCGGTACGCTACTGTTACATTCTCAGCAGATGATAAAGTGAGTAAGGAAACTATTACAAGCTTGACTACCATGGCATGTGAAAATGTAAACATGGGAGTGAAGTGTCGACTCGAAGAATGACATTTGTGTTATTGTTTTGTGTGTGGATGTATGTGGTTTATGTTTTATTTGTTTGTTTTGGGTTTTGGTGAATTTCATTCATTGAAATTTGGAAATCACACAAGAAAACCTACCCAGCATGGAAAGAACATTCTGATCTCTACAGATTAGATTTGATGATTTTCTAAGATAATAAGAAGAATGTTTTATTGAATTAGCCTAAAAGGAATATATATTCTGAAACTAGAAAGTTGTAGCTCAAAGAAAATTGCATTTTCTTTTCTTTATTTTTTTGTGTGTATTTATGTATATGAACTGTTAAAGGATTTGGACATTATTTTTGTCTTCTGTTTCATTTATTCATATCTGACTAATTTACTCATCATTTCCAAATATCTACTTACATATGTGCACATGTGTCAATCGTTTTGAATCTCTGCTGACTATGAAATCCTCTTTATCTACCATCCATATCATATTTATACTGGACTAAGCTCATCTCTTGGTTTCTGTGGCAATGATCTATCCTGGTCCATGTCTTCTATTCTCATGTAATTGCAGAAAATCTCTACTGTTGCCTGCCTCCTCTGGCCTGGTAGAGAAGATATATGTATGGGGTCAGATCTGGACAGTGACCTAGGCATTTTCTTTGTATCCTAGTGTAGATATAGTTTGTAGTATATAGTATATAGTGTGTAGTATCTCTACATACTGGATCTAACCCTTTCATGGGTATCAGAAATAAGAGCTAGGGAGCAGAGTGAGCAGTGTTCAGCTGTGGTTCATGATCAATCAGATCTGCACTCTCATGCAGATACTGGTTAAGAACATACATGTTCCTTGTAATCAGATTAGGCTAGGATTCCAGTTCTGAGATGTAACAGCTATGGAGAACAAACAGACACCCCACAACTACATTTATTTCTCTGTGGAAAGGAATGATGATTATAGTAGCCTTATTGGGCATTTGCTGGGGTGAGGTATAATAGGACATGATAGACTGCTTAACTAAGACTCTGACAAAGCATGCATTAAAATTAGCTAGTTTTAGATTTTTGGATGGATTTCGGGAAATTTGTGAACAACTAGTTGGACACATTATATTGTGAGAATTCTGAGAATTCAGGGAAGGACAGATTAGTCTTTCCTTGGGAGAGACTATGATTGTGTGCAGCTTAACAATGGGATATCTTCCGAGTAGCTCATTAGACAGTTTCATTGTTTGAATATGACAGAGTGTACATACTCAAACCTAGGTTGTACAGGCTGGTCACTCAGCAGGACCTTTCATGCTAATCTAAATGTTCTTTATTTTTGCCCTTATCTCTTTGTATTTTTATTAATTTTTTTATTATTTCAAAAAGTATGTGTCTATGTATGCAGGTGTCCATTGCTACTAGAGACTTTGAACCCCTGGAGTTGGAGTTAACAGGCAGTTGTGAGCCATCAAACATGGCTTCTGGGAAACAACCTCAAGTCCCTTGCAAGAGTGCTCTTGACTGCTGAGACATCCGTCCCTGTCCTGATTTCCTGATGTTTTCAAAGATATTTCATTTTCATAATGATATATTAATGTAGGAAACAATCTCAATCTCAAAGGTCTTTGCCAGACTTCCCATAGTTGTGACACATGCCCAAGAAAAACCACTAAAAAGTCAGAAATATCAAGTTTTACTCACTTTTTCAGAGGTTTCGGGCCATGGCTAGCTGCTTCCATTGTTTGTGGGCTATAGCGACAGAACACTGGTAGAATGGCCCGGCAGAACAAGGCTGCCCTTATGGCAGCTTAGCAGTATTATGCCCAGGCATGGGAACCCCAAAAGACCACCAGAGAGAACAACTCACAGAAATGCAAAAGCAAGGTTTTATTGTGTGCACAATACAAGCAGGCAGGAACCTTGTCAAAGCAACTGAAGCAGTAGCAGCAAGAGGAGGTACCCCGCCCTTCTACAGGGCATTATTTAAAGGCAAAACCCAGAGTAGTTACATTAGCAGGGTGTGGGATGATGGGTTCAATCCTGATTGGCTCATGTCTAGGGACTTTTTAGAAATTTTCTTTTTGAACCTCACCTGTTGCTTGTCAAGCTTTCTTATCAGCTGACCTTTGAGTGGTCTGTGATATTCTGAGGTTATCTGTACTTTAGATGGCTACTCTGTTACTTTTGCCCCTAGCCATTTCTGAGGACTGGAATGTCTTTCAGAAAATGGCTTAGACAAAATACAACATAAAGGCGGAGGACAAAATGGAGGAACTTTGATCCCCCCACCCCGTTCTAGTAACTATAGTGAACCCAATCATGAGTTCCTGACAGTTAACTGTTAAATATCTTCAGTCCTGAGGGGTCTGTAAATTTGTGATCTGGACCTTAAGCTGTATTATACTCAACCTGTCTTTCATGAATCTTGTTTGCTTGTTAAGAATGCAAGACCCAAAAGTCAGCAACAAAAGCAGAATAACCAGGGTTCCCAATAGAATAGAGATGAGAGTGGTCAATCAAGGGGAGCTATTAAACCAGGTTTCAAACCAACCCTGGCTGGCCTTCAGTTCTCTTTTCCACTTTATCCATGTTGTCTTTGACGATTCCCAAATGATCAGTGAAGGAACACCATTCTTCCCCTAGAGCTGCACAGAGCTCACCCTGGTATAAGAAGAGGTCTAATCCCCTCCTGTTTCACTAGACTGCCTCCGCCAGGGGGGGATAAGGACTCCTCTAGGTGGGATATGGATTTTCCTATGTGCTCTACATCCACATCTATGGCAACACGTAGGCTGGAGTAATATTGATTCTGGGTTACTAGTGCTGAGATTCCCATACCCAATCCCCCCAGGCTGGCGCCTAAAAGTACGCTAAGGGTGAGGGCTGCCATAAACTCTGTCATGTCTCCATAGCCATGAGGGCTGGCTCTCATCCTTGCTGAACAAGGTCTAGGAACTCCTGATCAGTGTGATAGGTTATTTTTGGAACGAGCCTGGCTTGTATACAATATCCCCTGGTCTGGTTTAGGATTCGATATGCACACAAGGGGTAAAGCCCTGTGGAACAGGAACAGGCCCACCAGATGTTATTGTGTGGGAGCAAGTACTGATCCTGTGTGAAGTTGTGAGTAGACAGTGAAGAATTAGAGATGGAAGCTTTTTCTGGGGGAATCTGTCCTATACATAGTCCCTGCCCAGTCACTTGTTCTAGGGTAAGGCCTTGTCTGCTCTATTGCGACCGGCAGTGATTGATGTCAGCTGTCATGAAAACAGTAGCAGTAACTTCTAGGCCCTCAGAGTAAGGAGGAGCTATATCATAACAGAGCCAGTAAGTTTTGGTCAAGTTGGGTTGCGAAGCATTCAGTACCAGATATACTCTACCCAACAGATCTATTAAAGGGTGCTCGTGTCCCATCAATGGGTTGATGGTTGACATGATCATGAGGCTAGAGCAGACATTTGCCTGAGGTGGTTGTGGAGTCATTCCCCCAGATGGAACCTGGGGCCTGAGGTAGATTAATGACCCTGTTGGGTTCTATTGAAAGCTTAATGGTGGGTGACTGGGCTTTGTGAATAGTGAATGTCAGTACTGGATCCTAACCAGTGCACTAGAGCGGTGGGCCCCAAGTCTTACTGGTGGTCCAATAAGCCTTTTTGCCCCCCTCCTCAGTGAATTTGATGGCAAGCTGGTTGGAGCGCCCTCCAGCAGTAGCCCAGGGTTGTTTAGGGTATCGTTCTTTATTGTAGCAGGGTCTACAGTCAACTCGTTTGCTGCCTACAGAGCAAGTTCCTATCCCTGCTGTCTTCATATCCCTGCCCTGTTGTAGGGAGCTGCTTGTTCATTTCCCAGTCACCCAGACTCCTGAAATAACCACATAGAAATTGTATTAATTGAATCACTGCTTGGCCTATTTGCTCCAGCTTGTTGGCTGCTCTTACATCCTAATTTAACCCATTTCTATCAATCTGTGTATCGCCACGTGGCTGTGGCTTACTGGCAAGGTTCTGTCTCGTCTGTTCCTGGCAGCAGCTTCACGACATCTCTCTGACTCCACCTTCTTTCTCCCAGCATTCTGTTTAGTTTTTCCCACCTACCTCTATTCTGTCCTGCACAGGCCCAAGGCAGTTTCTTTATTAATCAGTGGTAATCACAGCATACAGAGGGGAATCCCACATCATGCCTCTCTTATGAGTTAAAACATCTTACACCAATGACTACCCCCCAGGACAGGACTTAAGGGAAGTGAACAAGAGGGTTATGGACATACATCCCACCATTCTCAATCCTTATACACTGTTGAGTATCCTGCCTCCCAATTGGCAATGGACACTGTCCTGTATTTAAAAGATGAATTCTTTAACCTGTCACTGGCCCCTAAGAGTCAGACCTGTTTGCCTTTGAATGGTCCCAGAGATAGGGATCAGCTATCAGTGGGCAGCTAACCTGGACCCATTTGCCTCAAGGATTTAAGAACTCTCCCAACATCTTTGATAAGGCACTATATGAAGACCTGGGTGAGTACAGATGCCAGAACCCAGAAGTAAGTCTGTTACAGTATGTGGATGACCTATTAATTGCAGCCGAGGATCAGGAAAAGTGCCTGAAGGGAACCACTGCGTCTGCTATGTTCCCTTGGGGACAGGGGATACCAGACCTCTGCAAAGAAGGCTCAGCTCTGTCAACGACAGGTAGTGTACCTGGGATACATCCTTAAAGAAAGCCAATGATGGCTTTCCGAGGCCAGCAAGGAGACAGTACTAAAAACCCCAACTCCCACTTCTGCCCAACAAGTAAGGGAGTTCCTGGGGACTGCCGGGTTCTGTTGCCCCCAGATCCCTGGGTTTGCCAAAATAGCTAAACCTCTGTATAAAGCCACCAAGGGTGACTTCACTTGGACTGAGGAAAGGCAGAAAGCATTTGATACTTTAAAGCAGAAACTCCTGGAGGCTCTGGCACTCAGACTCCCAGATGTAATTAAGTCTTTCTACCTGTTTGTGGATGAGTACAAGGGAATAGCGAAAGGTGTACTTATTTGGGCAATGGGACCATGGAAATACCCAGTGGCCTACCTGTCCAAAAAGTTAGACCTTGTGGCAGTGTGCTGGCCTCCCTTTCTCTGCATTATAGCAGCTGTAGTCCTGCTGGTAAAAGATGCAGACAAGCTAACTCTGGGACAGAATCTGACTATTGCCCCCCCCCCCCCCCCCCATGCATTAGAGGAGATTCTTAAGCAGCCACCAGACTGGTGGCTGAGCAATGCCCACATGACCCACTATCAGGCTTCACTCCTGAATCCAGCCCCGATTATGTTCCAAGTCCCCAAAACTCTCAACCCGGCCACGTTGCTACCTGACCCCAACTTCTATCCTCCGTTGCATGATTGTTCTGGAATATGGGCACAAGCGCATTGCATCAGCACGGACCTGAAGGATACCCACTGTTAGCCGTGTAGGACACCTGGTTCACAGATGGAAGCAGTTATGTGCTAAATGAGCAAAGGTATGCCGGGGCAGCAGTCACAACGACTACAGAAGTTGTATGGGCAGAACCCCTGCCAACGGGAACATCTGCACAAAGGGCAGAGTTGATAGCTCTCACTAGAGCCCTAAGACTGGGAAAAGAAAACAGAGTAAATATCTACACAGACAGCAGGTAGGCCTTTGCCACTTCTCATGTTCATGGGGAAATCTATAAGGAGAGAGGCCTCCTAACAGCTGAAGGAAAGACAGTCAAGAATAAACAGGAGATCCTTGATCTCCTACAGGCCCTTTGGGAACCCTCAGAGTTGGCTATTATTCACTGCCCTGGACATCAGAGAGGCTCAGGACTCATACAAGAGGGAAAAAACCTGGTTGATAGAACTGCCAGAAAGATAGTGATGACCCCCAGAGTTACAGCAGTCTTAATAGACCCAGGGGCAAGAAACTTACTCTTGGTTCCCAACTACATACCTGAAGACCTGGCATGCATCCACACCTTGCTTATGGCTCAACCCCTAGAAGACTGCCAATGGGCAGGTTATCCTGTCAAGGAAGCTCAAAACGATTCACCAGTCCTCGCATTTGGGGATGCGCAGAATGCAGGACCTACTGCATCAGGCCAAAGTTAATTCAGAATGGCAGTCAAGTTATTGAACAAATTGTGCCCCAGCGTTGTGCCTGCCAATTGACCAATGACATACCAACCCCCTTCAATCCTGGTGCTAGACAGAGGGGGACTCAACCGGGTACATATTTGTAACATGAGGGCCTGCTCATTGGGGTTTCTGCCTTGCCCGATTCCCACAGCCAGTAAGCCCCAAAGAAATTACACAGAAGTCTATATTAATGATTAACTGATTGGCCCATTAGCTCAGGCTTCATATTAGCTCCTCTAACTTATATTAGCCCATTATTCTTATCTATGTTAGCCACATGGCTCGGCACCTTTTTCAGTGAGGTAGGTCACATCCTACTTCTTCAGTGGTCTGGGCAGGACTTGGGGGGAATGAGCTTCCTCTTTCCCAGCATTCTCCTGTTCTCATCACCCCGCCTCTACTTACTGTCTGGTTGATCTGCCTATACTTCCTGCCTGGCCAGTCAGCTTTTAAAAACATGATTGACAGAAAACAGACAATTCTCCCGCGCCACTCCTCCCTCTTTTTTTTTTTTATTTTTGTAGCAAAATTAATACAAGTGCAGAAAGTTCCCCTAGATCCTCTTCCTTCTGCACTCACAGATTTCCTTCTTATCCACTCCCCAAGGCTGAATAATTCATTTGCTATCATGTATGTATCTACACTGACACCTTATTGTGCTCTCATTTCTACTTTTTATTTTAGGGTTCCTCCTGGCTGCTGGTGCACATCCTACGGCCTGACAAATACGCCATGACCTGTATTTTTCATTGGAGTGTATTGCTTAGTCTCACAGCCTAAGAACTCTGTGTTCCTACTGCCCACTCCCCTCACACCTCACCTCTTAACTCCATCTTTTCATTCTCTTCTGTGTTGACACTTGCCTTTTTAGAAAGTCCTGTGCTTGGAATTATGCAGTAGCTAGCTTTTTCATATGGCTTTTTTGGTTAGCAATGTGCATTTAAATTTTCTTCATGGCTTTTCATGGTTTCATAGCTTATATGTATTTAATGATAAATATTCTTCCTCTGTCTAGATTTAGTCCCTTGGTTTAGTTGTTTCCACGTTTTGTAATTAAGACGATATTTGCTATAAACATCTCTATCTAGGCTCTCATGTGCACATGCTTTTCTGACTCTGGGTAAAGAGCAAGGACATGTCATGGGACAGACTTTTCCCCTTGTGTTTCTGAAGTCTTCACTGCGAGTATCCTTTCCCCTGAAAATGTCTAATGGTGCCCGTCCTGCCTGGATCGGCTATTTCTTACCATTCTTTACCCCGTCTTTGTCATTCAGGTGCCAGGGCCTATGACTATTCTTAGCAGTCCAAGGTCTCAGCTAGTGGGTATAATGTCCCAAAGGCTCTACACTGAGTAGTTTCCACCCTTAGTGTCCACTGTCACTTTCTTCCCTGGACCCTAGTCTCTGTGCGTCCTGGTCATTGTTAGGAAAGTAAGAAATAAGTCCGTCCTACTGAGCTGATGGCTGGCATTGTTATTCCTCCAAGGTATGAGATTTACATTTTAATGGGAGCAGTGCTTTACTCTAGGGTGGGCGGTTTGTGCTGAGGCTTTAAGCCACCTGGCTGATTAGTTACTTGGGGTCTGGCGGCTTTATGAACTGCGGAAATCCTACGCCGTGATTGACTGTTTCCTCTCTTGAATAAGAGCCACACCTGTGAGTTTCCATTCACCTAGAAGAAGGCAACCTTGGGAAAGCCATAAATTTACCTCCGTTCTTCTCTCAGTCCAGAAGGAACGTACCAGTCTTTGCTGCTTAAGAATCCGATGTAGCCGGAAGCCTCCAATTTCTGTCTTGTTGGACACACCTAGAAGACACAGGGTGAAGATCTGTGAAGTATGAGATTTAGAATGCATGCCATCACTGAATTAATAGGTAAATCAGATTTTTCAAGAAATCCCTTTGGGGAAGTTTAAACTTTCGTTTATACCATGTAAGCAGTTTTCATTTCGCTTCTTAGCATTATTTCGTAACAAGTACCTTAGCACAAAACAAAAGTTTTCTTCTCTGAGAAGCACTTCTCAGGAGTGAAATCATCTTGGTAACATTCCGCTTTGTGTGGCATGTGAAAAGAAAATCCTGGAAACACATGTTTATTTTTTTCCAGTTCCTGACCACTGTGTTTGGAAAAACTGCCAAGTGTGACTTAAAACTTGCAAATGCAGAAACTTGCTTTGAAATTTGGGCGCATAACGTCTTTGACTGCTGTTTGTAGAGAGGAATTGTTATGTCAACTCTGACTTCTGACCACTCTGCTGCTCAGCAATCAGTTGCATGCAGATTAACAGTGAGACCAGTGAATGGGTACACTAAATGGAACTGACAGTCCTTAATACACAAATACCGAACGGGGGACATTATCAATTTTCCAAGAAGTAGTCTTTATGCGTTTTTACAGGCACACCAGAGCAGACTTAAAGGAAGGACACTGAAACCCTGGCAGGCTTTCTGTGTATCTGCAAAGTCCACACTAGGGTGGGTGGTAAATAGCATAGACTATGGGAAAAAGGAAAGCGTCAGCCCTGTTTTCTTTCAAAGATGAAAAGAGAGCTCCAAGGAAGAGCCCCGCAATCTTTGAAATATGTGCATGCTGTTTAATGAGTTTGAACAAATGACCACTACAGATTTATGATTTTATCTAACTAGACAGAATGACTCACTAACTACTGTCTCCATTTTTTTTAAAAAGGGTAACTGCTTATTTTATTGAAGGCAAATCTTATTTCTGTTTTACCTAAGTTCAAGTTATAGATATAGTGAGATAGATGTTAGTTTTGATTTTTCAAAATTAAGAAAGGATGTAACACACATAATCTCTCTCTCATTCCACGTCTAAATACATCTGTGTTTATTTTTTTAAATACAGTAGTTAGTTATTTAATTTTTCTTCTCAACTGTGTACTCTATCTCAAAGACACTTGTCTGTAAAGTATTAACATATTAAAATTGTTTGTGTGTTTTGTTCATAGGCGTTGCTCCTACATTTTTTTTTTTTTTTTTTTTTTTTGGTTTTTCGAGACAGGGTTTCTCTGTGGCTTTGGAGCCTGTCCTGGAACTAGCTCTTATAGACCAGGCTGGTCTCAAACTCACAGAGATCCGCCTGCCTCTGCCTCCCGAGTGCTGGGATTAAAGGCGTGCGCCACCACCGCCCGGCAGCTGCTACATTTTTTAAATTACTTTTTCATTATTTTATTTTTTTCCCTTTATTTTACATACTGACCACAGTTTCCCCTTCCTCCTCTTCTTCTCTGTTCCCACCCCATCCCCAACTCCCATCTACTGGTCAGTTGTCTCTGTGGGTTCCTCCATCATGACCGTGACCCCTTCTGGCTTGTACAATCCTTCCTCCCTTTCTTCAGGAAGACTCCCGGAGCTTGGCCCAGTGGAGCTTGGCTGTGGATCTCTGCCTTGGCTTCCATCAGCTACTGGATATAGGCTCTGTGATTACATTTAGGGTATTTTTGACCAGCATGATAGAATAAACATATTTGAGCTCTGTGATTGAGCTGTGGCTGTTATGATTGTTCGTACAAGCCACGCCCACTCTCACTCCCTCCCCCCCCCCCCCCCATCCGCTGAGGCAGGCTGATCTTCAGCTTCAGGCCTGAGCTCACTCTCTTTTCTGTCTTCCTCTCGGAGAGGCAGCTTTGTTTCTGCCTCTCTCCCCACTTCTCTCTCCCCGCTTCTCCTTTCTTTCTCACTCTGTCCTCTTCTCCTTCTTCTCCTCTCTCCCTTCTCTTCCTCCTCCCCTCTTTCCTTCCCATTTTATAATTTAATAAATATCCAATTCTATTCTGTACGATATGTCTGTCCACGTGTCTCCCACCCGCTCGCCGGCCCTGCGGCTCACCGCTGGGAATCTGCACCTTCGGGGACTCACTGTCTCTGGGACCAGCCCGTTGCCGCGTGGCTGGGCCCTGCCTGGTGCGGCTCTTGGGACCCACTGCCGGGGCCCTGCTGCTCGGAACCAGGCAACGGGACTGCTGCAAGCTGCTCGGGACCCACAGGCAAAAATCATAACAGTGGCCATGTGCTAACATCCTGAAGCTTGAGGCAGCTGCTTATTTATCAGTTGTCTATGCAATAAGAGTGAACTTTAAAAACAACCACACCATACTTTAGGAGTTTAACAATACCCTGTACAACTGACCTATTATTTTCTTTCTACAGCCAAAGAAAGGACACAAATTCAGCATGTAGGTAATGATGTATCTTCTTGCTCTCCCTCTCCAAAGCTCTTACTGCAATTTTTAAAAAAACAAAATAAGCAAACGAACTTGTGCTTTTAAGTCTTTACTTTCATCCTCTTATGGGAGATAAGAGTTGTCAGGCTGCACCGTGTCTTCATATTACTGGTATCTAATAAGGAAAAGAAGGCAGAGGGATTTGACTGTTACAATGGCCTACTTATACCCATTGCTATATGTGCTGCGGTACTGCTGATATAACAAAGGTTTCTTTTTTTATTAAGAATTTTTTATATGATCTTTTCTCATTTTACATAACTATCCCCATTCCTACTCCCTCCTCTCCTCCCACTTTCTCTACCTTCTTCCACCCTACCTCCACATCCACTCCTCAGAGAGGGTAAGGCTTCCCATGGGGAGTCAACAAAGTCTGACACTTCACTTCGAGGCAGGACCAAGGCCCTCCTTACTACATCTAGGCTGAGCAAGGTATCTCCAAAGAGAATGTGCTCTTAGATGCCAGTTCAAGCACTAGAGATACATTCTGGTCCCACTGTCACTGACCCCGCAGACTGTCCAACCTCACAACTGTCCCCCACATTCATTGGGCCTAGTTTGGTCCCATGCAGGTTCCCCCACTATCAGTCCAGAGTCAGTGAGCTCTCACTAGTTCAGGTCAGCTGTTTCTGTGGGTATCACCATCATGGTCTAGATCTATTTTGCCCATATTATCGCCCCTCCTTTCCTTGGACTGGTCTCAGGTAACTGGGCCCAGTGTTTTGTTGTAGATCTCTGAATCTGATTCCATCAGAGGATTCTATGATGAAAATTAAGGTAGTCATCAGTCTGATTACAGGGGAAGGCCATTTTATGTGTCCTCTCCGTTGTTACTTAGAGTCTTAGAGTCACCCTTGAGGATTCCTGGGAATTTCTCTAGAGCTATGTTTCTCAATAGCCCTTAAATGGCTCCCTCAATCAGGATATCCCTTTACTTTCTCTCCCTCACTGTCCTTGCCCTTTCTTGAGCAACCTATTCCCTCACGTTCTTCTCTTCCACCCCCTTCTCTCCTCCTCCTCCCCTTCCACCCTCCCTTCTCCCCACCTCCTAGTTTTCTCAGAAGGTCTTGTCTGTTTTTCCTTCCCAGGAGGGCTGACAAAGTTTATTTTACATGTGTTCAAATGGAACTTCTTTTTCTTCTTCTTCCCCTTCTTCTTCCTGTCTCCTCCTCTTCTCCTTTCCTCCTTTATTCTCTTCTTCTTCCTCTTCTTTTTCTCCTCCTCCTCCTCCTCTTGCTCTTCTTTTTTCCTTCCCATTCCTCTTCCTCCTCCTCCTCTTCCTCCTCCTCCTCCTCCTCCTCTTCCTCTCTTCCTCCTTCTTTCTTCTTCTTCTTCTTCCTCCTCCTCCTCCCTCTGTACAGTACTGGCCAGGCTAGAACTCACTGTGTAGACCAGCCTGGCCTCAAACTTACAGAAATCTGCCTACCTCTACCTCCCCAGTTCCAGGATTAAAAGCTAGTGCCTGCATGTTTGCCTGTATGAGAATGTTAGATCCCTTGGAACTGGAATTACAGATAGTTGTGAGCTGCCATGTAGGTGCTAGGAACTGAACCCAGGTCTTGTGTAAGAATATCTCTTGTTTAAACCAGCCTGTCTTGGTTAAAGGTGGAAACTTTAAAATAACTATGGGCTGATTAAGGATCTTATGAAAATGCTGATTCGGGCTCAGTGGGTCTGTAGTAGAGCAAAAGTTCGGGTTTTAAGCAGTTTCCAGGGCCTGTGCTTTTGGCACGTAAACACGCATTCATTGCCCAGAGAGGCACTCAGCTGCCTTTCCTCCTTTTCCTAGGTTTTTCCTCCAGAAGTGTGTTTTGTTCTACATGTTTCCTCTTCTCTTGGTAAGGTCTATCCCCTTCTAGACTTTTCTGCCTGTGGTAAGGAGATGAACTGATTTAAAACACCAAGAGTAGGAGAGAAGCCATGTTCTTTTGGTGTGACCAGAGGACATAGTCTCTAAGCACCTTACCAGAAAGAAGGAAACGCCATTAGTTGGCTTCTGACCACATTTTCCCTTTCCTGAGTGGCTCAGCTGGGAAGGGAAAGGGAGTCTCTCTGTCAGGGTCAGACTAGCAATCCTGTCCTCTTGCTCTTGAGTAGTTTGCATTCTAGCGGAGGGAGACAAATGGTGAACATATACATAAATGTCTGGTGTGTCAGGTTGGTTGCTCAGGGCTTTGCTGAGGTGGATGAGGATGAACGTCGCTAAATGGAACAGCCAAATACTGTCTCAGATGTGACCAAGGGACTTGCTTAGCCTAGGGAAAGGTGGGTGCTGACAAGATGTTAATTCTTTTAATTCTCTGTCTCATGCCTTCAAGATGTGGCCTCTACTGCTTCTTCTTCCTCTCCTCCTCTGATGACCCATGGCTATAGTGTCTCCCAAGTCTACTCATGGTTAGAAATATTCCACTGGGGTCTTGCCAGGTTTGGTCTTTACTTTGCTGTGATATACAAACTTCCCATCATTAATGACAAATGACAATTTCTTTGAAGAAATTCGCTCTTTCTGGAAAAGAAGTCAGCAGAAAATTAACTATAGGTTATAATGATGAAGAAGTCAGGGAAGACGTTCAGTTCCTTCACTGCTCCATGTTCCCTGGGGCTCTTTAGGTTTTTCAAGGTGACAGAATGGGTTCTGGAAATTCTGAGGTGACAGGCTTATTGGAAGGGATTGCACAGTTCCTGGCAAGTATTCAAGAATTGTTATTTTATTTCTTTAATGAAAAAGAAAAACCAATGATTACATGTTAATCTGACACTGTGCCCTAAACAAAAGGCACTTAAGCGTTCTTTCTCACTCTGGACCACTGTTGGTGGTGTGGCTGCGAAGTAGGATTCTGGTTTAAATTAGTGACATGCTGCTATGATCCTCACTGTATGATCAGTGCGGGTCTATTAGTATGTACACCTTGGTCTTAAGGGGAGACTCTATTCCAGCGTTCTGTAATTGTGCCATAAATTAGACTTGTCGCACATAGATGGGGTTTTCACAGTCATCACCGAGTCACGGAAGAACTTGCTCTGAAATCCACTGTAATAGCCATTTGTTTTAGGATTGACTCTGCTATTTGAATATGTCTTTCCTTCTGTTTGTATTATAAATGTATTGCACACATTTCTGGGTCAAGATTAAAATAATGCCCAACTAACAGAGCTAATTTGGCACTGTGACACACTGCTTTAAAGGGTTGTGTGCTGAGTCTCTTGCTCAGGGATCTAAAATGGCCAGCTGAAATTCGCTTGGCTCTTTGATTTCTTCATCTGTAAACTGGGCAGAGTGTTTCATTCCTACAGAGGAGGCTGTGATCGTCAATTAGGTATTTGTTTAAATGCCTTTGATAGCTTGAAAGAATGACCTTTTATAAAAACAGGATACATTGTATTTATTCTTGCAGTATTTTCTTGATTCTAATTATAACTCACTTTTTTTTCTAACTCACAGAAGGAGAACGGAAGGGGGAAAATGTGAGCACAGAAAGTGGTTCTTATTTCACTTCTTCACAAAAAGATTTTTACAAAGCTGTGGGAGAATGTCACACTACTGCCTAGACTGATCCTGGGTGGGTCTCATACTAACTTATCGTGTAAACACGAGATAGTGGGTTCCTTAGCAACCTCCTTGACAGTAGGGGAAAACTGGTAGTTGGTATGTGATTCTGTCCATGTAAACTTAAAACTCAGGAGCCGTCACGAGGAGGGGGCCTTTTTGCAGATCTTTTGTTATAATTTCTTCTTTTCCTAAGCAAGGAAACAGGGATTTTAAGTCAGATGATATTCTCCACACTGCAGCTATTGTTCTAATTTTACCACATTGATTAATACTTTGCATATGGAATGGTTGTTGGGTGCTAAAATCATCATTTCCAAAACACTTAAAATTAAGATGAATTTTAGTGAGCCGCACTGGGATTTTGACATCCCTTTTAGTATAGCAAGGGAGTATGATTTATTTGATGTAAGTTTCCTCCCATCTATGTTATTAGGGTCCCTCTATCTTTTAGTGTCCTGGGGTTTAGAAGTGGGCACTGGCTAACTTAATATACATGAACAGAAACACATATGTAAGTAAGCATGTTATTGGAAAGATATAAGATGGTCATAAGGAAGAAGACAAATGGCATCCAGAGAGTTTCAGAGCAGCAGAACCATGGGAATCCATGTAACAGATCTAAAGGAAAGTCTTCTCATAATTCCAGGGTAGGCAGAGCACTCAGCTCCTGCATCTTGTCATACCAAGGAAAGCTTCATGCTTCAGAGCCAGAATAAACTGTCTGGGAAGATAATCCTATACCCGAATCAGGTAAAGATGGATGGACAGGGAATGAATAGAATATTTTGATGGACAGAGCGCCAAGATTGTCCAAGATACATATGGAAGGAAAACAATTGCTTGTCCAAACTAAAGCAAACCAATAAATAGCCTTCACACCCCCAACCCCCCAAAAAAATCAAGAAAAAAGTAAAACACAAAGAAAAAGAGCCTAGTTATGAAAGAAGGGGTCAGGACAGATATAAATGGAGGAGGGTCCTGAGAGGACTTCATGAGTTTTCCCCTTGGGGAGGCACTGAGAATCAGGTTGACTGGTGGCATGCAGTCTTCTTGCTTAGATACTTTTCGTTACTTTATTTATCTAGCTATATTTAGATTTTCATATCTCATTCAAATTAGCAAGAAATACCACGATAATGACAGTATTCAGTTGGGCTGCACACAGATTCATTTACTCATTAATTCTCTTTATCATATGGCCATGAACTTAGGTGACGTGTGGGATCATGGTTGCCTAAGAGCTGTATCAGAAGGTGGACTGAAAACCAATCCCTCTGTCTCTACCTTTACTTACCAGCTTCTCTCTTCCCTCTTTCCCTCTGCATCAGCTGGAAGGGCCTTAGCCTTAATGGTTGAACAAGGAAAAGAGGTTGATAAAGAACTGGACTGAAGGAAACGTGTTATCATATTAACTAGTAGCTTACTTGTTTGGCTTTATTTAGTCATAGAGATCCCCTCTTGATTGTAAAAACAAACATTCTGGACAAATTTGGACTAAACAAATAAGAATGCTCACTATGGGAAATAATAAAAAATGGAAATGCATATAGCTAGCTTCTTAGTTTACTGTTTTTTTCTAAATGTTTGCGGTAATAAACATTGAAAAACTGATTTTGGTAGGCTATACCAAATCATTATGTACTGCCATGTTATCTTGGGCTCAAGGGCTTGGGAAGAGTTGATATGTGATCAAAAAAGGCCAAGTGACCCTCTGGGAAAAGTGTATTCTGCCCGAGTTTAGACATCTGTGAGTATAAACTTAAGGATTGGACATCAAAAAGGCCTTTTATGCTTAAGGTAATTTCTGCATCTTCAAATTATCTAAGTTTTTAAGGTTCTTTTGGGACCACTTTTAGGAAATTAAAAAAAACATTTAAAATAATATCCACATATATGATTTTCCTTTTCTTGAATATGGAATTGTTAGCTCTGAAAGGAAAACAATGGAATTCTATTCATGTGTTAGATGGGTTCAATGTTTTTAATCTGGACTGTGGAGCTTACAGTAAGAGTATGAAACTAATGAATATCAAAAATTACACAGACTTTATATTCTTGACTGTGGATTCTGTTCATGGCATTGCCTGCTGATTTTGATCTTATGGTTTTCTATTGTGTTCATGCTCAAAAGGCTTATATCTTCCTCTGTTTTAAAAAAGCTGAAAGCCAGCTTTCAGGGCACTCCCCTAAAGTGAACTCAGTTCAGAAGGAATTCCAGAAGTAATCTTTCTGTCCTTGATGTGATCATGCTTTCAGTTGCTTCAGTAGTCGTAGTTTTTCCATGGGCAAAGGACACCTGCTTGCCTTGGTAGCTGATACACGGGTGCCTCAGAGTAAGAAACTTAGGAACATGATTCCTTAAATAAAGAATGCTATCTTTTAACAAAATGGTAGATTGAAGAGCAGGACATATATATATATATATATATATATATATATATATATATATATATATAATGTACTTATATAGATAATACATATACACACATATAGATGGTATATATAAAAATTTATGTATATAAACACACACATATGTATATATAAAATTTTTTTTAAAATGTTCAACACAAGTTCTAAGCAGACAGGTTCTGGAAAGCAGTCTAGTGAGATGCTTTGGTGCCTCCTGCGCTAGTTCTCTATAACTTCCGGACCTGGGGTACCAGACTGAAAGTGATGTTCTCATGAGTGAGCTGCCAGTTCACCTGGGTCTCATGTGACTTGCTTTTCTAGAAATGATTCTGTCTTGGAAACTGAGCTAAAATTGTCTTTTTGCTTTATGCTATGTCAAACACAGTTTTTGAAACTTTATTTTACTTTGCATATTTTAATGTTTCCCCTCAAGGAAATCCTTTGGATCTAGAAGTTACTTCCAGATAACATGAAGCCCAGCGTCTGAGGCCATCCACACATACATATTGAGCTCAGCTTGCTCAGCCTCCTTGGCTCGGCAGTTCCAAAGTCTTCACATCTGGTGGCATCTGAGGTGAGTTTGTATAAAAACAGATTGAGTTAATCAGTGAACTCAGTGTTCTACCTGGACTTCGGGAAGAGCGGCCAGGGCCTCCCCCATTTGTCACTCGGGGGCAGCGTGGGCAGAGGTACTATGTTTTTCTCACAGGCCTATGAATCTAAGTTTCTTCATTCTTTAGGAAGACAATTCTAATTTTCTGGTTTCTATTTTCATTACATTTTGTTTAAAAAGTCTTGTAAAGAATTTTTAAGGCAGATTTTATATTTTGTACCTATACATTGACTAGGCATATTGATTAAGAAGGCACATGCCCTCTATTTTGGTCCGTGTTTGCACCGTGGAAATTTAGTTTACTAGCTATAAAACCTGAAATACATTGGAGAGAGGCAAAGAACGCGCCATCCATAATCAAGAGATAGTAACAGCCTAGCGTGTGCAAGACCCTGGGTTTGATTCCTAGCATCACACATGCACACAAAATTCACTAACTATCTAAATAATAATAAATAAATTCAGTCATTATCATAAATGACTACTAGAAGTGCCACCCATAGTTTCCTAAACCCTGGGTCACCACTCTGTATAAGGTCAGGCAACTGAATGTAGGGGTTGTGGAAATTTTAGAAACGGTAAAAGATAACTGGATGTACCAACTTAATATTAATATTCATTAAAAATGGTGCATGATAAATCCATGGTGGTCGCAGAAGCGTGGTCCCATTCTGTACACTGTGTGACAGCATTTCAGGCCTGGTTCTTGGTTCTTGTGTATTCAGCATGGGCACTTCCAGTTGTTGGCTCATACCATCACACCCCAGCTTACGAAGGACTTGGGCACCTAGGACTACTGTGTGCTGTCATTTGCAGCACCTGTTCTGTGTACACAAAGCTTTCTACTTTCATAGACACATAATGATTTAATTATATTTAATATTTTACTACCACCATTCCTTAGTATATTAGTCTCAAATTAGTGCATCTTCAGATTGTATTGTATTAGAATATCTGATTTAAAAAATTACTGTTCAAGTGGCTGACAAGTCAAAAAATTGCTAAAATGAATTTTAATTTGGACTTCGGGCAGAAATTATACAATTTCTGAAATGGCCCTAAAATGACCTCTGTCATTTTTATGTATTTCTGAGAAGTGGCGTTCTCTGCATTGATGATCATAAAACTAAATTATCAGTCTCTGAAAATATTGAAGATGTTGTATGTCCTGCATTATCAAAATTTTAGCTCTTTATGTAAAAGCAAAATAAGTATGTCTATCTCATTAGTATACAAAAATTATTTCATATTTAAGATTATATCACATTTTAAAGTGCACTTCTTTATTATTTATTATGAGTGAATGTTCAGGTTGTATCCCTATTATGTATAGTGATATACTTCAGAGTTTCCTGGGCAAAGGCTGTCCCAGTGGACAAAGTTTAAGAGTCCCTTGGCTATACTACCTGAAGCAATTCTTTGACAAAAACTAAATTATGGTTTATTCATGGTGGATCCAACTCAACTGTTTTCATGTTGAAATGCAGAAGCCCCAAAGATAGAAAATACTGGACTAAATCTCCCACTATTCCTTACTGGTTATGTGATATTGACATAGTTACTTCATAGTTTCCTCATGTTCACTTCATAGAAAGATTAGCATGTTTAGTATATTGCCTGTCTAAAATGAGAGTTCATTAAGTGATATTTTTCTTGTGAGTGTATCAAATTTATTATGTTTGCTACTAAATGTATTTTCCTAATTGAAAATTACTTCTTATAGAAACGTTTAGTCTGTTTTTGTATATCAGTTAAGAACACAGTAAACACTGGTAACTGTCTTAAAATATTAGGACTCACTCATTAAATAATGCTTAAATCCAGGCAGGAACAATTATCAGTAACACACTTGCAAGTTCAATTTAAATTTTTTTATAAATATGCTTGACATTTATTTTAAAAGTATAGCTTATAATGCATATCTAGCATTCTGTCTTCGAAAACATTTTAGATGACTAAGTATTTCATGTTAACCAGAATAGGAAGAAAGCAACCAATTTACATAGTCTCTTATTGTTGGGTATTTAGCTTGTTTGTAATTTTTTTCATTATGAGAAACATTGCCACAAACATCCTTCTACATGTGTATTTAAAGTATAAATAATATTGTATTAAATGTATGACTATTTTAAAAGGAATTTCATTTAAGTGCTTTACTGAAAACTTGTAGCAATTTATCTGCACTTAACGCAACTTTTAAAAGTTTTGACTTATCTAAGGGAATGGATGGAGAGCCTACTGTCCTTGCCTGGGCCCCACGCTGAGCAAAGTCTGAAAGGTAAAGGGAGTTTTTGAACCACAGGCTGATGGGAAAGTCAGCACACAAGACTGCTTTGCATACATGTACATGTTGTTTCCCTGACTAGAATGTCACAAATGAGAGTAAAAGTAGCTTACTATCCCACCGAATAAAACATTTATTTTATAACACACACACACACACACACACACACACACACAAAAGATTTTGACCTGCTAATACCAAAAAGTACAAATGAACAAATTCTCACCAATTTCCACCATGTTTAACACACATATGCACAACTAACATACCTTGCTGTGGCACATCTTGAATCAAATAGCTATTTTATTCCTGAATGAATTTTAAGGGTTAGCAGAACACAGAAGGGATTAAGAAGAGAATTATACAGTTGGCTTTTGGGAGTACAGGAATTTAAAAATGGATAACAGTCAGAGAGCAAGAGCCATTCATGTTTCTGCTCTCATTCCAAATGTCAGAGGCCACCAGACCGACAACATGGATGGATCATATTATTTTCACAGCAACTTGGTCCTTCATATGAGGTGTATTTTTTTGATGAGTATCTACAAATACTTCTTTAGCCAGTGTGTGTTTACTGAACGTAATGTGCCTGTGTTGCAGGGAATGTATGGCACATGTGACCTGACTTCAGGATTCTGTCATTGGTTCTTCAAATGTTTTTTTCAAGCCCCAAGTGGATGCCAGGCCTCATCCTGAGCATATCAGTGAGAAAAATAACCTACATATTGATGGGGGAAGACAACAATACACAAAATTAACACGTCTCACAGTATACTTGGAGGTAATCAGTGTCACAGGGGAAAAGGAGATAGAGGTGGGGCATGAGTTGTGTGTCACGCTTCTGCATATGTTTTCAGAAACAAATATTTGAAGGAGGTAAGGAGCTTAGGGGGCAGCCGAGACAAAGGTTTTCCAGGGTGTCTACTTCTGGGAGTAAGTTCAGGCATATTTGGTCGACTGGTGTATTGATCTTACAGACTGTGACTTGGATTTAAAATGTCTGAGAAAGATGGGACTGAGGACATAGCTCACTGGTAGATTATTTGCCTAACTTGAGCATGACCATGACTTCTGTTTCTAGATCAAACGAAACAAAATTACCTCACAAAGATGCTTGTGATCTGAGAACAATTAGAAGAAACAACAGCTTGTCACATGTCACATGTGGGAGGGAGAGAGTACGCTTGGTGGTTTTCATTTATATCTGGTTCTTGAGAAGTCTAGGAACGTATAACTGTGCTATACAGAAACATTTACTTAGTGTAAGGTATTTCACATTCTCCCCATATAAACCAGGACAAATGGACAGTGTCACTTAGGGTAGAAAAAAAAAAGAATCCTAGTGGCTGGATCATGAAAAAGAAAAACCCAGAGACAGATCTTGGGGTTCAACCTGAAGATCAGAAAAGCAAAGAGGCCAAGCCACTAGAGAGCTGTTCTTACCTCTATGAAGTCTTCAGACTGAAAGAGAGCAGGTTCCTGTCTTATCCCACCTTATAATTCTCTCTAGAGCTGGGATTCAAGGCATGCACCCACCACTGCCCAGCCTCTATGGCTAACTAGTGTGGCTGTTTAGCATTCTGATCTTCGGGCAAACTTTATTTATTAAAATGCAAATGAAATATCATTACAAGCGGCTACTCAACTTCAAGAGTCCAGGGAGCTTGACTCCTAGCGCTCTCTACTTGCCACAAGCTTCGGGCTACTAAGCATATAAGCGGGGCTGGTGTCCTTCTTTATTGTACTAGCAACCTGTGTGCACTCCCGGGCTCCATCGGCAATCACTGTAGCTGAACAGTTATAAAGAGTGTTTCCTCCTTCATCATTTTTTATTCCTCCTCTCGGTGTCAGGCTCTGCAGGACTGAGGGCATTTGATCCTGGATGCGAAGGTTTTGTTTTCTGGGTAGCCAGTGTGTTGGGGGCGGAGTCTGATGGGGAGAAAGGATTTCAGGAAAGGTGGTTGGATACAATGGCCGAACAGTATATAACTCCACTAAATCCTGTTTCCATACTGGATAGGCAATGAGATGGTATCATTTGTGTCTGTAATGCAAAGGGAAACCAATGTGCATTGCTTCTTTATTTTTAGTTTTTACTTCTTTTAAAGGTTTATTTATTTGTTTTGTGTGTCTGAGTGCTCTATCTGCATGTATGTCTACACGCCAGAAGAGGACATCAGTTCCCGCTACAGACAGCTGTGAGCCACCATGTGGGTGCTGGGAATTGAACTCTGGACCTCTGGAAGAGCAGCCAGTACTCTCAATCCCTGAGCCACCTCTCCAGCCCTACTGCCTCTTTATTTAACAAACATCCTTTCTCAGTCCTCATCTGTTTCTTTAGTGTTAGCAACACTAAAATCCAACATTTTATATCAGCATGATAAAAAAAAAGTTTGAAAAAATATGGGATAATACTGGACCTTTAGAGACTGGTTTCACATAGCGCACAGTGTGAACAATTTTAAATGAGTCATTTATTGTTCTGGCTCAAAAGGGATATACAATGAGGACAGAGCAAAGACAGTAAGGACGACTCTAAATAAAAGTTAGTGAACAAAGGCTTAGTCTACCACTTGCTAGGATTTCTAAAAACTGTAGTTAATTGAGAAAATGTTAAGAGTCCCATTCTGCTTCCATGTTCAGCCTTATACAAGTTATGGCTGTGATGTTAAGTTATTTAATGCCTTCAACTCATTGATATTAGTATCTTGAATAAAAAGAATAATCTTTGTTTGTATGTAAGTTAATAGCGATTATTAACATTAAAATGTATTGTATTTATATTCAGGTGCTTTTGTAACCAAGTTAGCTATACCTGCAAAGTTGAATTACAGTACTTTACCATCATAGGTCCTTCTGTTAATATTGACTCTGAGAGACAGGTTTACTGTTTTCATAAATTTAACTTTTGCAACACAGGGAACATAATATCTGAACCATAAGAATAAAAATTGATATAAGAATAAAGTGTGTCCCGGAATATGTTAGAAGACACTAAGTAACAGCTGTACAGCGAGGTTCTCATTCTTCTTATAGTGTTTCTCTCAGATGCACAATCTCCAAATAAAAGCCAGAGAGATGACGAAGCGGGTTATTCACATTTCCTGGAATGTCCGTTGCACGCTCTTCATCCGAACCTATGAATCCCTCAGGTTTTGATTCTAATCATAGTACTAAGGCTTTCTTTTGTGAAAAGCTTAATAGAAACCAGCAAATATGATGGATGGCTCACAGAAGAAGGCCCGACTCTCTATATACAGCCGCCGCTCAAAGCAACTTGCAGTGTTTTTTTTTTAATTCTACATTTAAAGATAAAAGATTGAGTCTCCAGAAATTATTTGTATTTTAGCAGGCAGCACAAAATTGGTATTCATGCTTGCTCATTTGATCTTCATTAATTTGCTCACCATTGACTTATATAGGTGCTCATTTTGAAACTAGCTGCAGATGATATGAAAGTATTTCTAGGATCACAACTGAAAGCATATGGACCGCATGGTTGTATAGCTAAGAATATCATCTACCTGAGTTGAACACAAGCAGAGGCTGCTGAGATTTGGTTCACTGGACAGTTAGGTTAAAGACACATCATAGTTTGTTTGGCTATGACTGTACACTTGGAATTTCTCCTAGCAATTGAATGGGTGCTGTGTATGACGCTACCTAGCATGGCTAATATAACTCATGTGTTAATTCTTTTCCAAAACACCAATATCCAGGGGACGGTATTGGTGATCTTCGCTAGATTTGAGAGGGGACATGAGAGTAAATGAAAAACAAAAGGAAGCCAAGTGATGTGTCACACCATGTCCTGTCCCCTAGACAAATTCAGGCTCGTCAAAGTATTTGAGTACGCATGGAAAACTACCTTGTGCCCAACTAAAGCGAGTCCAGTGATGCTTTGGGCATTAGACTAAGTATCCCCGAGGTCTTCCACTTTGCTGAGTGTCAGTATCATGGTAGATATGAAGCCAAGGTTTCTCAGGATTACAGTGCCTCAAAGTCACCTGCGGAGCCTTGAAGCTCAGGTTCCTTGTCCTTCTCCAGAGTTGCTGCTCAGGCCACAGTAGGCCTGAGAGCTTTCATTTCCAACAAATGATGTACCCCAGGGGATGCAGATTGTAGATAGGAGGACTATAGTTTGTGACCCTTTGGAACCAGCTGATCTCCGCATATGAGTTTTATAAGTGACCCAGTCAAACTGCGTACTTCAATAATCATGAGTGACCTGGCTCCCTCTCTTCTTCTTGCATCAACAACTCAGGAACGTGTTGTACAGTAAAAGCTTTGAAAGCGATCAATGGAGAATCATGCATGAAAGACTCTACCTCTTGCTTTCAAGAAGCACAGAACCTGTTGAGAGGTACACACAAATAACTATGATGTTCTGATCACTCAAATTAGATGAGGGGGAACTGAGAATTAAGAAGAAACTTAAAGTTGTTGGTTCATTTCAGTTTTTTTTTTTTTTTTTTGATTAATCTCTACTCACTCCTGTGAGGCTGTATCAACTTATTTTTTTTCTGATGGCACATGGACGTCAAGAGGCCCAGGGCTTCTTTTAACATCAGAATTAGCAAATGGCCAAGCTAGAATCTAAATCAAGATTTGCCAACCACAGTGCTACACTCGTTGCAAAACAGTGTTGCTTTTCATAGAGAAAGAAGGAAAAATAGAAAACGATGCTCCCCAAACTGTGAGTGACACTTTTGCCAGCTGTAATACAAGGGCTTCTTACTGTAGCCATCCAGTCAAGATACTTCTTGTCCTGAGTTTAGATCCAGGGCTCCAGGGTGGAAATTATCTTAGACATTGCTGCGTCACTCATGTATACATAAATCTTGGTGCCATGAGAGCCATTTAGGAAGAAAGGCCTACTGAAGCAATGCCAGGTTTGTATTTCTGCTCTCATTCAGAGAAACACAGTTGTTGAGGGGCACATCCATAAGGCTGTTGTTATTACTGTTTGCTGTATGTTGGTTTAGTGTAAACACTTAAACACGAGTTGAAAGTTACTCTGTATAGTTACCATGATAGGGACATTGCGTGCATGTCCCTTATTTAGTTTTTAGCTCCCAGGAGAGGTGTTTCCTCGACCACCCTTGTTCTCAGAAAGACTGGCTTGTGGAATGAAGGTCACGGAAGTGCCAAACTGGAGAATGGCTCTCCTGTTCCCAGATGACTCGCTTGTGGACATGCCTGTCATGATGCACATGGCTTGCAGTCTGCACTGGCCAAAGGGATCCTTCCTGTTGGTGTGCTCACCAGGTCCCCTCACCATGTGGCCTGTCCTTCTACCTCAGCCTCCGTTCCTCTTCTGTGTCCATTTCACACTTTGCCTCTTTTCTTCAAGGATCCCTAATGTCCACTTTTTCGTCTCAGTCTCTGCTGGAGCTCATCACCATCTAGGGATCATCTTGCGAATTTGCATAATTAAGTCTCCAAGTAAGGAACAAGCTCCTACTTCAGAAAGCGTTTAGGACCATGTGACCGGTTTAGTGTAAACACAATAAACACGTCTTTGTTAAAGCAAAAATTAGTTCTTTGCCTTTTAAAGTTGTCAGAGCAACTGTTAAAGTTGGAAGGCTTGCAGGCTGAGAGTATGACTCAGGGTTTGATCCCAGCAGTGGAGAAGAAAAAAAAAAAGAATACTTGCAAATATCAATTTAAAGAAAGGCTCAGAATGACTGTTTTGTTCACATCATCTATAACCAATATTTCCATTTGTATAGTCCCTCTTGGAAATATTCTTTTGCAACTGTTTTTGCTCTCCTGTTCTTAGCGACTCTGGGTTGTCCTTGTCTTGAACCAAGAAATGGCATCCACTTGCTTGAATGACTCAAAACTAAATTTTGACTCTGGATTGACATTAAATGTAAATTCTTGTCTGGAAAGTATCCTGAGCTTTGAGGATAACAACTACCCTCCAACTATTTCTATTGGTAGAAAAAAAGTGGCCTGTGGTGATGTTACCCAGTTTGTTCACCAAGAACAACAGGGAGACTCAAGGAATCAGCAATGAGGAGTGACATCAGACTGCCACATCTTCATTTGCTTGCTCTCCTGTATTTGAAGATAAAAGAAGGCAGTGGTGACAATTAATATATGAGTGTCATCTAATAAATTTGGTTGCAAGTAAATTAAGACATTTTATGAGACTATATAGACAAAGGAATATTTTAGCAATAACACCCCAAATCTCAATGGCTAACCCACAGTTCATTTTGGGTTATACAGCCTTGCTGGTCTGGGGCTCTCTCTGTGGGGACCCAACATTCTCTGCCTCTCCTCTCTACTACACTTTCCCTCAGAAGCAGGGATTTAGAGTTTGCCGACCAAGAGGAAGGGCGACAAGATTATGGATCGGCTTTTAAATACTTCTTTCTCAGAAGACTGTTTGCCCCAGTCCCTAGGACAGAAATTCTTCGTCCCCCTCCACTGCAGAAAATTCTGAACATCTAAGAAAAGCAAGGAAACTAAGGGAGCATTAGGAATATTTGTTACAGACTCCATAGGAAAATATCTCTCTAAGTCTTTGCCTGAGACGTGGATGCAGCTAAAGATAGGTTTACGAGTTGTGGGATAATAGATTTTCCCACCTTGAAGAGAATTACTAATATTTACCCACAAGTTTGCATGGTAAACTTTCAAAAATTTTCTCATACACCACATTGGCACAGAGACCATGCAGGGAAAACAGACTAATCCCCTTCTAATCCAGAGTAAATAAATGCACTTTTATGAGATATTTTATAAGGCGTTCAAGAACTTTGCGTTAAGGGCACAGAACTGGATCCTTAATGTAAGGGTAAGTATAACATAGTTGAGTGTAAATTTATATATTTCTAATTTTTGTTTTGTTCAAGGTTTAGTGTAGGAATTAAACATTAAAACAGAGTCCAAATAACAATGATAAATTCAGAAAGAGTCTGTGGGAAGCTGGGCCTGCATGCACAGGGTCAACTAGAAATTGTCAAGGGACAGGAATGGATTTTTCTTTGAACACATCTGTGTGTGTGTGTTATTCTGGCAGCAACTTTGATATCACTTTCTCATTATGGGAGGATGGTCAGTCTGCAGGCCTTAAAAACCTTCTGTATGTCTGCATACAGTCTTGCCTCTAAGTTTTCAAGGTAACCGAAAGTAGTGTAATTGTGTGGATAATTAAAAACAACCAAAGTCTAAAACTTGTGCTTTTATGACGGCAGTGCAGGCTATCAAAGTGACAGGGTGTCTGGAGGGGACCCTTGCATGCACATAGATTAAATGAGTCCATTAGTTGATTGTTTCTGGTATGAAGATAAGTAGAGAAAAGTATACTAATGCTGGCGTTTAAGTGGACCTAATTAGGCTTCAAGTTTAACACTCCATTAAGATGAATGGGGAAGGGTCACCCCTGCTCCGGCTGTGGCATTGTCTTAGTGTGTCTGGATATTGCCTCTGAAGACAACAGTCTGTCAGCGCGCACGTTCTCACAGTCACCCCTGGAAAGCAGACTGGAAATTTAATTCTTTTCAAATGAAATCTCAGGTTCTGGAGGCCACAGCCAACTCCACAGGGAGAGCTTAAATCCTCAAGCTCTGCAGCTGTATTAGTCATAAACAACAACAACAGTAAAGATAATTCTTTCCCACGTTTACAGAAACCTTCAAGCACAAGGCTTCAGCCTTTCCCGAATATGATCTGGTGAGACTGACAACCCCCAGTTTACCCCCTGAAGGACCTTGGCTGGAGAGAGGGCGAGTGACTTGGCTGGGGCTGTGGTGCGTGTCACTGCGCAGCCAGAAATAACATCGAGGGACGGCGCGGTTTTGTTGCTGTCGTTTGTCATCCTTCACGAAAGACAGTAAGGCATAATGAATTCACACGTACCTTTGAAAAGCCTGAGAATCAAAGTGCAGCGCAGCTTGATGGACAGGTTTTGGGGAAACGATGATGCGAATGCTGCTCGCAGCCATGTGGAAACTTGGCTCAGTTAGTGTGCGAGTAGGGTAGGAGCTTTGGTCGGACGGCTAAGGTAAAGGCACGTGGGTACAGCCTGCAATGTGGAACTCTGGGACCGGATTTCTAATTGTCCCCCACAAAGAACACTAAGTTTGTCTCACGTCTTTCGGTGACTGGCTTCAGAAACTGTTATCTGGAGGCTGCTACAAGAAAGCCACTGTGTCTTGAGAAGAATGTCTGGGTGACGAGCCTCTGGCTCTGATAATATCGCCACATTGTTAACTGGCATGCGATTTCATGGCTGGTACTTTATGGCTCTGGCTGCGCGGTAGACTTGGTACATTCTTCTGGATAAAGACTTTCCTCTTGCTGAGTTCCAGCGGCTTACTTTCAGAACTAATACACCAACTATGCTCTGCTTATCAAAGTTCTGGGTTTGATGGCTTTGCAAGCTTATAAGACGGGAGAAGTCTTGGTGTGGAATTGGGACCGCAGAGATCCAGCAGAAATCGAAATTATCCCATTCTACTAGTGGAACTACACATTTTAAACCTGGTTATGGATCCAGTTTTAATTTAAAAGGCGTCAGTGATTTTTAAATTAAAAATAAACCATATGTGGGATCGTTCATTGTAGGGATTTGAAATTGGAGTTAAGAAAAAGCAGTTCCGTAGTGGGGCATTGGTGACATACGCCTTGAATCCCGGCTTTTGCGAGGCAGAGACAGGCAGATCTCTGTGTGAGTTTGAGGCCAGCCTGGTCTACAGAGCAAATTCCAGAACAGCCAGGGCTACCCAGAGAAACCCTGTCTCAAACAAAAGCAGCAGTCTCAGAACTGCTTTCTGCTATGTGTTAGGACTCTTATCTCCGATCCCTCATTGATCCACTCTAGTGGAGTTTTGTACGAAGAGGCAGTACAATGGGGCGCCTTCCCCAGCAGCAGCTTTCCTGGGCCGTTGCTTCCTTTCTTTCTGTCTTACACTGTTCTATTCCAGTTGCTATTAAAGCTGGACGTGGAACAAATAGCATCTATTTTACTCTGCTGTTTGACAGCCTCCAGATACCTTTAGCAAGCGCTGATGTTAATCCTTTGGTTTTCTTGTTGTCGTACACGTTGGGACATAAGGAAATCTTCAGAAATGCCATAGCTTCAAAGCTTCCCCTTCGGCTTCAGAGTCACATGAATTTAACTTAACTTTATACGTGTTCAGTGTCACTGCCTCGTTATTCTCTGATGATTCATCTTACTTGAAAATAGATAAGTTCGTATTTTAAATGTATTTTTTTTTCTCACAGCAAGTTCTATCTTTTAAATTATTTTTGTTTTATGGGAAAATGAACTTAATTTGAGTTTATTTTAATTAATTTTGAAATTCATTTATAGTTTCTCTTGAATTGGTCCTTTAATACTATTTTTAATAATACAGTGACAAAATAATAATATGGAACTATCAAAGGGAAATCAATGAAAAAAATATGATTATGCTGGGTAAAGTTTATTGTCTAAAAATACATTAATGCAGTTAATGTATATAGTAATTTAATTTAAACCTTCAAGCAGCCACCTAAAAGAAAGATCAGTTACCTCTAATAACGTGGAAAGCATTTTTAGACTATCTCAGTTAATTGGAAGAAACTCGGTGATTCCTGGTCTGGGTTCTGAGATCATTTCGTCCCATTAATTCTCATTAGAAGGACTTTTCTTTATGATACAATAATTACTGTCTTTAGCAGCAGGGTCCTGCCATGAAGTTCAGGCTGGTCTGGAACTCTCAATCCTCCTGTCTCAGTTTCTCAAGACTTGGGATTGCAGGCATCTAGATAAAATTATAAAGTGCATAACGGTAGGTGTCCGGTACTGAGTTCCACAGTGTTGTAATTGTAGAGCTGCATGTGTGCTCCCCTGCCTGGGCTCCCACCTTCCGAAGATGTTAGAGTCCTAACCCCTGCTGTCTGCTATGTGGCCTTATCCAGAACTTAAGAGTATAAATGTCTGTCTTTGCCACCATTCACCTGGTGGCACTGAATTACAACAACCTATAAAACCAATAACTGTTCAACAATTTGTAAATGTATTGATTAATTCTATGTACTGATTGATCGGAAGAAAGGGCTCTTTAGAAATTTAGCAATGATGCTATGATCATCTATGAAATAATAGTGAAGTCAGCAGCTCCAGGTTAGCCTCAGCTAAATAGTGAGAGTCTTCTCAAAAAAAAAAAATAAATAAAAGAATGAAAAAGACACAAGAAACAATTCCATTGAACATATTAATTTACTTCAACTTCTATTGAAGCCTGTATTTCTGTACAACAGTGTATTTACTGTGTGACTGAATGATTAATAATTTGCCACCATTAGATCTGTTGTGTACATTTGCCACTACTATGCATCCATTTTATTTTCAATAATGTGTAATTTTCTGTGGTAGTGGGTATTTGTCTATAAACAACTACTCAAAAATTAGTTATAAAAAGAATCTGTATGGAAGAGACCATTATTACACAAAGAATTTATAACTCTCTCTAGGAAGTTCCTGGCCCATCTGGGTGTAGTGACACACGCCCTTAATACCAGCCCCTTAGGAGGCAGAGGAAGAGGCAGGCTGATTTCTGTGAGTTCAAGGCCAGCCTAGAAAACACAGTTAGTCCCAGGACAACCAGAGCTATGTAGTGAGATTGTGTCTCAAAAAAAAAAAAAAAAAAAAAAGTTTCTGTTCCCAAGTGTCATCAGTATGAAGGGGCATTTCATACTTACTTATTTGTGTTACAGGACTCTTATTACATCCACGTGTGAATTCTCCCCTGTGTGGGTGCTCTTGCTTACTTTTCTTTAGTCCATTTCTTAGGACACACACCCGCGATGCCAAGCCTTATCTCCCTCAACCATCTTGAAGAAATCAAATAAACACACGGCTCCCTGAACCTGGAGAAGAAGAGAATGAAAAATGAGCCAAGAAGAAAAATCGTGTTCTGAATTTAGTAGGGGCGCTGGCCGACTAAAATGGTTGCAAACCAGTTTCCGTCTCCTAAGTTGTTTTAGCTTCCCTTCCTACTTTATCCTCAAAGCGAGATAAAGACGGCAGTTGTGGGTCTCACACCCATCACAAATTATGAAATTTAGGAAGGTTTCCAAACAAATGGGAATCACGTGCTAGGAGCTTCCTTGGGAGGTGGGGGGGGGGGAATCCTCATTCTTTTCTTATTATTCAATAATGTATTTGAAAGACATTTACTTTCTAAGAACAACGATTGCTTACATTTAAAAAGCAGAGATAAAAACCTCTCAGGTTTTCAAAGTAAGAGCTATCTTTGTGCACCAGAAATGAAGAACAAGAAGAAAACCCATAAGAAACTAAACCCAAGCCAAACCACAGTAAGCAGTCCACTGGGCCATGGCAAGATGGAGCACTTCAAAGCTCACATGTTTACACGAAGTGGTCACCCTGTCTAGGCTCATCTCCACCGTCAGACATATAAAGGTTCACATTCGTAAGACTGCCCCATGCTTGCCACATTCACAGGCTCTCCCCCACCCCCAAATTTGAGCAGAAGCACTCCTTTCTAAAGCACAGCATCTGGCCTCTTCGGGTGCTCATTTGCATGCCAATACTGGATTGCTCTCCCAGCGCACAGCTATTTAATAGTGGTGCTGGTGTCCGAGCTCTGGGAACAAACCAAATGGTTTGGGTGTGCTTTTGTGTGCACTGCAGGTCGTTGCTACAGTGTGTTTATTAAGAATAGTACACATTCATTATAACAAGATTGCTCTTTTGCTCTGGGGCCATCATGGCACATTCTGTAAATGAATTAACAGTAGCATGCATTTGTGTATTATGGGCCCAGAAGATGCATTTGTTTATTAAATAAATCTGTAACACAGAAAGTATAGTTGAAAGGAATTGAAAAAAATAATGAGTGTGCACGTACAGTAGCTGTGTGTGTGTGTGTGTGTGTGTGTGTGTGTGTGTCTTTGAAACCTTAACATCTTGGCGAGTTTTCCTCCTTTGTTTCTTTCAAAATTACAAGAGATCAGGAGGCCAAACTGTGGACTCACAGGCTGCAAAAACTGATGTAAAAAATAGAAAAGGAATTTAAATTACAGAAGTGTAAAACATTTCCAGAAGTGGTGTTGCAAATTATTACCTACCTCTCGAATGATTTAATATTAGATTCTTTTGTTGTTCTTAGAAATGCTTTTTTCTCTAAAATTATTATTATTATTGTATCTATTTTTAGTTTTGGCTAAAACTTAGCTTGTAATGTACATATAATTTTTCCCCATTGAACTTTATGGCCTTTTGAAATACAAACTGTGCTGTTCAAATACAAATCAGTAAATATCAATCCTCTTTCTTTCCCCCCAACATTTTTGTTCAGGTGTAGTATGTTTATTAACACGAGTCTGTTGGGTTTTATTGCAACTATAATGATTTTGCGACAGTCTGAAGGCGGTTCACAGTGGCGCTTGACACTTAGGATGTGTTTTCAGATGTGACTGCTTTCCATTTCCTCAGTTTATACTTGCTGTTTTCAAGGTGGAATGCGATCTGTTGAACACTTAAAGAGTAGCAGAAAAGAGCAAAATGTTTAAAAATATGAAATGCTGAAAGACGCCAAAGGCTCAACAGCGCTACAAGGAGGCCCATTTAAGTGAGCCAAGGAAATCAGCAAGAAAGAAAGAAAGAAAGAAAGAAAGAAAGAAAGAAAGAAAGAAAGAAAGAAAGAAAGAAAGAGAATAAAAAGGAGGTGAGAGTCCCCAAATTCGGAAGTTCTTATATGATTTAAAGAATAATTAAAAACTGATTCAATACTTAACTTTTAAAAATCTTTCTAATAAATCCAAGGTACTGATTGGACCTTGACAAAATGTATGAAAAGTCTGGTTCAAGGAGCAGATCAGGATTTCCTCGATTTTTTAGCCTAGCAGATCTCTGACACTATTTAAAGACGCCGCCCTCATTAGAACACATGCAACACAGCAAAGTGTGTTTCGTAGGAAACATGGCAGGATTTAAAGCTATTCCCCACGCAGAGAACACACGGAGCTGCTGGAAGCGGGACAGCTCTGCTCCCACATGGCTCCCTTAGACACACTGTCCTTAAAGAAGGTGTATTCAGCTCGACCGATTATTGAAAAGAAAAAAAATCCCGACTATTTTAACAATTGATTTAATAATTATGAAAGGGAGAAGAAATTGTTTGAAACCCACTTTCTTTCCTTTCATCTTTTTTTTTTTTTTTTAAAGCTCTATTTTTCCGGGGCATTTTATTTATTCTGCTGCTTGTAGAGAGGCCAGCCAATCAGAACGCCTGCGCGGGCCCAGGCCCAGGCTCAGTGCTGAGCTCCAAATGCGATTCGAGTCCTGACAGGGGGATTATAGGAAACAGATGACTTACGCTTCTAATTTGTGGCCTTAAATTGCAAACAGAATTTCAGGAGTCGAGCAGAGTAATAAATGGCAATAGAAAAAGCCACACACAGCCAAATCAGTATGTGGTGGTTGTAGGTTAAACTAAATGGGAAAAGACAGGTTATGATGGCTCAGTGTATTACAGAGAAGAAAGTCTTAAATTACTAGTGCTGAGAGGTATTGCTCCATGGCAGACAGTATTGCATTGTGTAGTCTACAGATATCACGAGCAGAACAATAAAAGAGCAGCTTTTCTCTAGAACCTGTTGCTGGAGGAATCCTGGGCTTTTCCTCTTAGAAATGGAAGCCGTGTTTTATGCTTGTCTTGACCTCCGTTGTATACTTGGCCCCTTAACATCTGTTTTCTACCGTTGCTGTTTTTCACACCAAATTAAATGTCGAGGAGTCAGATAAAATAAGTTCCAAATATGTCCAAATTATTTTTGTTGACTTCTAACAAATGTCTCAGTAACTCTTTCCACAGGGAATGATACCATTTAAATGCCAGCATTGAAAATAATTTTCCTTTCAACATTTTACGAGGCAAAGAAAGGAATTTTGAGGTGTACTTAAACTCGGAAAATACTACATTGGCCTTTTTTGGTAACTTGTACGCCTGTTTCAGACTTGCTTTAAGGCAATTTCTCATGTAAAATTATGTGTATTTGTTGGATAAAAGTTCCAGGAAAATTGCTTAACAATAGCATAGAAAGAGCCATTATTCAGAGCTGTTTCATGTTACAGTACCGGACTGTATAAGGAAAGTCCGCTGTGTAACATGCAACCGATAATTGGTACTTGTTTACTTTACTTGTTTACTTTAATAATCTGTGAACTTATATGTTTATGTAAATACAATATAGGAGTTAAGATGATAAGACTTTACTGCCAGAAAGCTGACCATCATGAAGCAATGGTAAAAAAACCAAGAGAATGGCATGTTTTCAATTCCTTATCACATACACCTACATACATACATACATACATACATACATATATGTACACATATATTTAAAATAAATCATCTGTCTTTAAGAATACCACCTACTTTTATGTTTAACATATCTATCAGGGATTGACAGCTGCTTCACGGTAAGGAATTGTAAAAATAATTTTCCTACTCTGTATCATGCTGTCACTATATGAAAAGTAACCTTCAATGAATGATCAGAGCAGGGCTGACTGCAGACCACAATGAAGGACTGGGTGTAGGGCTGTGGAGAATGAACAGCTTTTAAGGAACACTTTCCTTATGAGTAAGGCTTTCATTGCATTAAATTTTAACTTGAATCGTTTGCTTTGTGTGCTAAGGAAAATCTATTAGTGGATGGACACTGGGGAAATGCAAAATTTTCATTGTGATACTAATCAAGTGTGTTGATAACCTTTGAAGAGGACTGGTAAATGGATTTTGATTAATCACTTGCAAAAATCACGCTTTGAAGGGCAGGTGTAGTCGGTGCCATGGTGGCATCAATATAGGCTATAGCTATTTCTTTGTGTAGGCTGTCGGTCTTGTTTTTAAATCACCTGGCAAAAAGAGAAAATGAACCATCGCTAGAAGGTTTGACTCTAACACAGAAGCCTCTTTTCATGCCTGTCTTTTTTTTTTTCTTTCTAGAATTGCCCAATTATTGTTTGTGTCACAGTGAGAAGACTGGGCCTTTATGGGACCTGAACCTTTTCAAGGAGCAATGGCTTTTGTTTCTGTACCCCATCAACACTGATCACCTAATTAAATCTGATATCTTTGGCTGAAGTAAATGATTTGTAATAGTTTTTTTGGAGTATACTTAATTAGTTTCGATGCCTTTTGCGAGGTAACTGTGGGGGTATTTTAAAAAAATGGGGTGGAAACAAGAGGCGTTTCCATTTAGTCTTGCGAGTGGTGGGAGAGGTGACTGGGAGGGCGACCCGGCCTGACCAAGCCATAAAGCAAGGTGTAGTTCCAAGGAAAGGGCTCGTGGATGGAGGTCATTTGTTAGCTGGTATCCAAGCAGGCCTAAACTGGAGAAAGGCTTTGTGTCACACGTAGGTCTGAATGTCTGTCAGGCCCCAGATTCCACACCTTGATCAAGACACCGACACCATTTTCATTAACAAACAGCAACGTTTTTTTTGTCTCCTTCACTTTAGAACATTTCTCAAGGGTAGAATTCCCTCTCTTCTGCAGCTCTTCGGCGAGTAAAGGGAGCTTGTTAAGTCGCTTAGATATTTTGACTGCGGATGCTCTTTGGCCATTTGCCTGTGGCAACAGTGTCAAAGCATAACTTGGTATAATTGCTGTGTTGCAGGCAAAAGAGTATCCTGTCTTTATGCTCAGGCTGCTGAACAAAAAAGGAAGTATCATTTTGGAAAATCCTGTGAATTATCCTCAAAGTTCAGGCAGAATTTAATGCCTATCATACCTGTAATGACTCTTATTCCTTGCCTGTAAAACAAGGGGGAATGTAGCTAAGTCAGTTAACAGGATGTTAAATGGGATGCTTTGTGTATGCGTGTGTCTGTGCGTGTGTATGTGTGTGTGTGTTGAGATCGAGTAACAATAAAACAAAATTAAACTTAAAAGTGGAAGCACCAGAACTAGGTTCTTAGTAATTTAAAAAGTAGCTCGAAAGCATTAAAAATTTTAACTAACCATCGAGTCACAGTTTATATGTGATATGGAGTACAAATGACAGTTTTGATAGACGTCTGTGTACAGGGACATGCATAATTTACATGCATTAGCAATACCCATTCTGTTTGTGGAAATTAAGATTATAATATCTTATAAAACTTTAAAAGTATCCAGCGATCCAAAGTAAGCTTATTGGAAAATGTACTTCTGATACCACGATGCTGTGTATATTCCGTGTTTAGTACATATTCTGCAGGAAATCCTGAAAAGTGTGATGTGGGTTTCCCCCATTAAATAATAAGAAATTTGGGGCACATGCTAATGAACGATAGAAACCCACAGACTTCCCTCTCGTCGTTTCCATACAAGACGTGTGTAGGTACGACTTCAAGGATGAGTCTTACAGAGTGTGTGCCCGCTCCACATTACACCACACAGGTTCGCACAGGGCTGCCAAATGCTGGCATTCTTTAGTCTGAGAAAAACGATCTTTCCGGTTAAGTACACCCTCCCTATGCCTTCCAAACTGTACAAAGCTGCATGCTGCTGGCAGGTAATGACTCGTAATTAGCGTGGCAGGCAGGTAATAACTGGAAAGCACCTGCCAATTGTTTCTGAGCGTTTGCTCTCTTTCAAAACTCAGGATGAGTGGGAAGTCATAGGGGGCTGTGAGGATGCAAATAGAGTACAGGGAAGGGACACGACCCAGGGGTCTCTTTCTGCATAGACCATCTTTCTATTTGTTTCTCATTTCACCCCCAGGCTCTCTTTGAGGGGCTCCAAAGAGGCACAGAGAATTGGCAGGTTCCTTTACCTGCCTGCTGCTCCGACTGGGAGAGATGGTGCCTGTTGAGACATTCTAAGCTGTTTTGGAAGCCAACCAATCTTCTCAGATTTAGCCTGTACGTTAGAAAATTGGGATTGAGAGAGTACGGCAGTTCAGCCTGTTTGAGAAGAACCACGAATTACTCAAAGCCAGATTTCACTTCCCTCTTACGACCTACTTCTTTTTCTTTCATGAGGTTTTTTCCCCCCAACTTCATGGAGAGCTGTTGATGTTGAAGCAAGAAAAATTGGGCAAGGATCTTGTACAAAATAGAGGTTGGACCAGTTGTCTAAGAATTCTGTAACCATCTTAAGCCAGTATGAACACACACATACATGCACGCACGCACGCACGCACGCACGTGCGCGCGCGCACACACACATCTCTATGCCAAGTTAGAATCATAGTTGAATAGTTAGGGTAAGACAGGGAGTAAAGGCAGGTTGGGCAGATGTGGCCTCTAAAACTGAGGGACATGTATTCTTCTCCAGCTAGTTGTCATATATAAATACAGAGTGGCCAGATTGTCAGAGCTTTAGTTGGAGTCGCCGAATCTTAAATTTTATATAAATACACCCATATCCTGAGAAAAGTTTAAAAAGTTAACCCTTCGTCTGAGTAAAACAAACTAGCACCCTGTTTGCAGTGTACAGGCTAAGAGGTCATATTCTGCTTCCAATTAGACTTCCCCTTTTCTTCTGTTACCTTTATTATTTTTCAAATCCCAATAGTATATTACAGGGGCAAACAGAAGCAGACTTACACATAGACTGAATGCTGCTTGTTTATAAAAAGTTTCTCATGACTATTACGTCCCAGTGCTTAGAAGTGGGTCTTCCAGGGGATTTCGCCCGTCAGGTCTGTTTGCTTATGAGTTTTGTTTCACAGCTGAGGAGTTCACGGGGCAGCATTGAGGAGTTCTTCCAAAGGCCTGCTCTATAGCTTCTAAGCCTGAGTTGTGAGGAAGACACTATGAAGTGAACCTGCTAACTCAGGCTTCTTTCAGGCCAGCAAGGCACAGGCTCCCAGAAGGCCAGGCTACGAGCTGCTGTAGCCTTCTCCGAGACACTCCTCCCAACGGCAGCTCCTTCTGCTAAGAGCGGGATCCTATGTTCCTTTGCCAAATCTTCAAACACTCATATGACATTGAAAAGCACATTTTAGTCACCGGAATCAACATTCAGACACATTTTCTATTTAATATTGACATGAGTTTAAACCCTTTAATGTCTTTCCTGAATATTTAAAGAGAAGTTGGAAGCTGTCTTTTCATTTTCATTTTGAACACCATCAAATATTTCACGTTTTGACATCTAGCATACTAGCACAATTAAGTGAAGAGATCTCTTTTTTTTTCTAAAAAAGTCAGTCACAAAAATGTAAAGCTAGCTTTTTCATGTGAAACCTGAAGGTAAAATTTGTGATTATTTATGGCTTAGCCTTGAACAAAATTATGAAAGTTATTTTTCTTAAGCTCGGTTATTTTTCTTCTATTCACAGACAAGTAATTGTTCGGTAATGAAGATCAGTAGCGATTAGCCATACTTACACAGAGTGTGTTGGTTAGCATGGGAGAGACAATAGAAATAAGGGTGCTTCTGAATGTACCATGAGCAGAAAGCCTGAGCCACAGAGAGAGGAACAGATTCCGGATGGGCCTCAGCAATCTTAAAATCATAGTGTTAACAATTTCACTTTTTTCCTTTTGCACATACTGCAGTCTTAGAAAGCAGATTCTAAGTGTATTAAACCAACCCCAAAATTACCTGCTTATGTAGTAGTTGATGATTTTTCTCCTTCAGGGTAAGCAATTAGTTTTAGTTTTAGAACTTTGTTGTTAGCCTGAGAAAACGGGACCTTTATAAAGGTGAAGTTGCAGCTGGGTGTTGTACCCTTTAATCCCCGAACCCAGAAGGCAGAGGCAGGCTTATCTGAGTCCAAGACCCATCTGGTCTATAGAGTAAATTTCAGGACTACACAGGAACCCTGGCTCAAAGAAAGAAAACAACAAAACAAAATAAAAACAACAAGAACAACAACAAAAAACAAGCATGTAAGAGCTCACTAGGCAGTGCCACAGAGCAGTGAGCAGCAACCAGGTCTGTGTGATGAGAAGATAAAGCCCTTGGTGGGGTCAGATTGACCTGTTAAGGAACCAGAACATTCTTATACGCCCCCAGCTAGGTCCTTGGGCAGCTGAGGAGAGGGTGCCAGAAATGTACAGATCCTATTGCCATACTCATGAATATCTTGCATATCACCATTAGAACCTTCACCTGGCATTGGATGGAGAAAATGACAGAGCCCCACATAGGAGCACCGGACTGAGCTTCCAAGGTCCCGATGAGGAGCAAAAGGAGGGAGATCATGAGCAAGGAAGTCAGGACCGTGAGGAGTGCGTTTACCCATTGAGACGGTGGGACAGATCTAACAGGAGACCACCAAGTCCAGTTGGAATGGGACTGATGGAACAGGGGACCAAACCGGACTCTCTGGATGTGGCTGACGGTGGAGGAGGACTGAGAAACCAAGGACAACGGCAATGAACATGAACTCTACAGCATGGACGGGCTCACTGTGAGCCTTGTCAGTTTGGTTGCTCACCTTCCTGGACTTAGGAGGAGCTGGGAGGACCTTGGACTTAACATAGTGAAGGGAACCCTGATGGCTCTTTGTCTTGGAGAGGGGTGGAGTGGGGGTATGGGTAGAAGGGAGGGGAGGGAAGGGGGAGGAGGAGGGGAGGAGATGGAAATCTTTAATAAAAAAATTGAGAAAAAAAAAAGAATTTATAGAAAGTAACTGGAATTATGTCATGCCTTAAAAAACTGCTCATAACATCATTTATACCCAGGTTTATGAGTCCTTTTAAGGGTTTGTGCATCTTCTCCAATTAAATTATTATTTTTGTTGAAGGCTAGCTCAGCAGGGCTGGGTTGGAAGGGGAGCAGAGCTCGAGGACGTACATAAATTGTCTTAATTTCTGAGAAGTGGAGGCCTGACAATCACTTAAGACAATATCGTTGATATAGCTGTCAGGACAGACTCTTTCCAAGAGAGTGTTCTTTACAGAATATCATTGTGCCACTTTGTTCAGATAGATGTCTTTAGTAGTATTTGATTAATGTAATGCAATAAAAGAGATGCTCACCAAAGTGTCTGTACATGTCTTGTTGAGTATGCTTGATTCATTATATGTGGTTCCCCATTCTTCCCTCTCTCCTTAGTTCATTTTTTATCATTTCAATAATATATCTATAAATATGAAAAAGTTGGCACTTTCAAAGTATTTGACATATATAGAGCTATTAATTCATAACTCTAAAAAATTGTATCTTTCAACCTGTCATTTTCGAGCTCGCAGAGTTTATTACTGTAAGTAACCTGTGTTAGAAATTAGATTTTGAACTTTACAGAGAAGATAAATACGCTCACGCACTCAAAAGATATAAAAAAATACCAAGACATAGTTCTCAGAGAGAATTGCACAAAAAGGTCCCTCTTTAAGGACTGTAACCTCTGTCAACATTGTACCATGATTGACGCTGGTTACTAGTTCCAACCTATCTTGTTTTCTCTCTAGGTACCAAATGCAGAGCAAACCTCTCATAAGCTGAGCCATCCTAAGACAGTTCCGATACATTGATGCAGTGGGTTGTGCTATAAACCTCACACTTTGTACAGCCATGGTGAAGATAATTTTATCCAACGTTATTCTGAGGGCAAAATAAAAGTTGGGGTGACTTCTGTCTTCATTCTACCCTACTGCTATTTTAGCTGCAGTAAGATGTTTATGAAATAAACTGATTTAGATGAGGAAGCTAAGACGGGGTAACACGGGCCAGATTACCATTTACTAAGGAAGAGAATAGGCCTTCAAACTCAGCATTCAGCTTCTGGGAACCTTTGACCTCCTCTAGGGCTGCTAACCTTGGGTGGTTCCCCCCCAACCCCGTCAGATTTATTTATTTATTTAGCATACATTGGGCTTTTGCCTGTATGTATGTTTGTGTGAAGGTGTCAGATCCTCTGAAACTGGAGTTCCAGGCAGGCAGGAGTTGCCACGTGAGTCCTTTGGAATTGAACCTGGGTCCTTTGGAAGAGCAGCTAGTGGTCTTAACCACTGAGCCATCTCTCCAGTCCCTCCTTGGAATGTTTTTGTCCTCACTTCTTTGGTCCTGCTTTAAATCCTTTAGCACATAGGTCTGACAGCGTGGTCTCTTCGCATCCATGCCCCTCTCTTTGGTTCAGTTAGGAACATCATGGCCAATCATCTGGGGAGCAAGTCTGGGTGCTGATGGAATGAGCTCTGGCTCATGAATGATTTGGGGGATTTGGCTGCCAAGCTAGAATCCAGTATGAATAAACCTGTGGCCGGGGCTGAAGGTGAGGCCCGAGGACATGTTTGTGTTGGAGCCTCCCTGTGTTCTGCATGACTCACTCTGACTCAGGAGCCCAGTCATGAGCCGTCTGCACACACCCAAGAACAGGATCCTGCCGTGAAGTGACTCTTCTTCCACAGGCCTTGCGGCGCCCACTCTCTAAAGCACCGAGCTGACGTTGGCCTTTTCACTGGGAGATCAGGAAGGAATATTAAAGAAGTCTCAGCTTCCTTCTGTCGGAGAAAGGCTGTTAAAACTTCTGGGTTATGATGGACACCCGATGGTTCTTTCCTTTCTTCTGTCCTGCAGAGAAAGGGTGGGTTTCGGGGTTAGCTAGGCCCCAGCTTGGCTCTCAATAATGCATTTACCAATTCTAAGACTGTGGGCAATTCACTTATTATTCTTGGACTCATTATTCCTTGAAAGGCTATAAAACTTATAGAATGAGATGGGAGCCTTTTTATGCACTTATGGGAAGTTAACATAGAAGCTTTAACACCCTCTTCAATGGCCACTTAGCCAATTGCTCCAGTCTAAGAATGGCTGGTGCAAGACCACTAATTAAGAATGATAATTTTATTAATTTTTCAATCTCTTTAGTGTTAAGTAGGAGGAAGAGAGGGCTTAGAATATTTACTTACTTTTTTTTTCCAAACAAGACTTTTTAAATTATGTGTAAAATCTAGAAAACTATGCAGGATATAAAAGAAGAGAAATGTACAACTCTGTGGGATAAAAGCACACTCCTCCTTTCCTAGAGAGGAGAAATCATGGGAGCATGGCACTGCCTACTCTGTACACAAGGCCATCCACTCCTGTGCTCTCCCAAGACCTTTCAAGTCGTTGAGTTCTGTTCCTGCCAGGACCAGCTGTTTTTCATTATACTGTCCTGCTAGCCAGGGCCAGAGGAGGTAGACTCCAGGAACAGACCATATTGCTCAGGAATGTGTATGTTGAGGACAGTGAAGAGAACGAAAGGTAAGTCATAGTTCTGCGGGTTCTTCTGTTCTTGGACAGCGAGAAAGGAAAGTTGGGTTGTAATCTTCGGAGACCCAGGCCTACCACTTCTACTCAGTACATTGGCAAGCTCTCCCCTTTGGGAAATGAGGGGACCGAACCCCATCATCTCTCAAACTTCACTTCAGTTTGCATGCCATGGCCTTGGCTTTTCTGAGTAAACAGTCAGTAAACCCCAGGTTGCAAAGCAGAACAGGGTCCTTGCTCATCACTGTAAATGTCCACAATGTCAAAACGTAGGACGGTAAAAAGTGAAGTTGAAAAATGAGGAAGGGGTGTGACAGGGTGTAATCTAAACTGTTTTGAAGGGTGTGCACTTTTTAGGTTGCTGAAGTTCAGAGTTGGACAATATGCCTTCTGTTAGCTTATTTTAGAATTAGCCGGGCTACATTTGGTTTGATACATAAAGCACGCACAGCTTGCTCGGCTCAAGTTATCACGTTTTCCTGATAGAGAACAACCTTGGATGGGTGTTTTCCTATTGGGGGATTCAGGAGAGAATATTTCACTTACCAAAGGGCCAAGAGTCTTCAAAGGAGGACGAAGAGAAGGACCAGTGGCTTTAGACTTTAGACTTAGTCTTTAGACTTACGATTATATTCATAATAGATCATATCATATTTATTATTGAAACACACACACACATATATATATGTATATATATATATATATATATATATATATATATATTCTTCCAAAATATACAAAACATAGGGAAGTATATAATGAATCTGTAAGGTCTCATGATCATGAGCAACCTCTGCCTCATCATCCTTACATTCAATCAATCTGGTCTGACCCTGATTCCTATGGGGTAAGCAATCTCACTCCCGTCTACCTGTGTGTACTTCCCAGTGCACCTCTGAGAGTAAGGGACAACTTACAGGGCAAGTGAAACAGTGACAACCTTCACAAAAGTCCCTTCATGTCGCATAGCAGCAGGTCAGGGCTTAGCATTCTTCACTTAACACATATATCTTAAACAATTTGCTCCAATGTCGGTCCTAATAAGGCCACAGATAACTTGATGACTGTGCCTCTTAAGTCTCTTTCAATCTGTGAATTTCCTTCTATATTTCTTTCCTTAACAGCTAGTTGAAGAAGAAAATGGGTCAGTTTGTTCTCTGTAAATTTTCTGATTTTAAGGATTAAATTTTTGTCCTGTCTTTTGATATGTTCCTTAGTTGCTTCCTTTTCCTATAAATTGATACTTAGAGACATGGTTTGATTCAGGTTAAAAGAGTTTTTGTGCTATGTAATAATGATTATATATAATAATAATAATATTTTTTATGCTTTATGAATACAAAATATATTTCTACCAGGAAGCAAACAATGCCCAATTGCCAATTGTCTCTTTTTGTGATATTAGTAGCTGTCTTTAATCATTGTCCAGCTTCCTTAATTCATTAGAGTTTGTAATATATTAATTCTATTAATATAATCCCTTTTTAACCTAGTAGCTGAAATATTTCTATTATGAGAAACTTCTACTGTTTGATTACCCTGAGGGAATTGATGTTCATTACTATTTGTATAAGAAATTTCAGAGAAATACTGGATTTAACCATTTGTTTACTAGCTTGCAGCTTGTTTGCTAAAATTTCTTAAAGGAAACTAATGAAAAGTATGTGCGTATTTTAGAACGATACCATTTTGAACTCCTAGGTTTGGAAATACGGGGAAGGACACAGCCAGCACAGGGCCTGCAATGGGTCTGTACCAGATAAAGTCCTTGAGCAGAAAGGAGAAGTGGAAACAAGTCCTCATCCCCTAACCCAGAAGTTGTCTCCAACAGATAGCCACTTGCAAATGAAATCGTTTTTGTTTTTTTTTTTTCCAAGGGAGTCTCATGGGGCGGAGAGGGTGGAGGGAGATACTGCCCTTAGGAGCAGGCTCCCTGCCCAGCAGTAGATGGCCAATACAAAACAAACTCAACAGCGTCTTTGGAGGTTCTTTTCCTCATAATGTTAAGTCAGAGAGTTTTGTTTGTTTGGTTTTTACCTTACAGGTCCTTTGTGTATATAGTATGGCTTCTGGTTTTGTGGTTTTACGGGATTCCTGTGTATACTAATGTGAGTGTGTTTCTGCTTCTATCTGCATTTCGTGAGTTTTTTTTTTTTAAAGGGGAATTCTTTTTGTTGTTTGTTTTGTTCTATTCCATTTTTTAAAAAAATCTTATTTTGTTTTATTATTATTTCTTGGATGCCTGTTTGTTTTCTAATGAGAGACAGAAAGGGTGTGGACCCAGGTGGAAGGGAAGCTGTAATCAGAATATATTGTATGAAAAAAAGAATCAATTTTCAATAGTGAAAGATATATGTGGGATGTGAACGTTCTGGCCAGAACAATGTAAGTTTGAGTCTAGAGTTACAAACAGTATGTCTTCAGTCTGTCCCAAGGCTAAGTCCCTGCTAGTTTTGGCTCTTGGGCAGTCTCTTCTGTGGGTTATGTTCTGAGATTTTCTCACTATGGTAGATTAATCTCTGCAGATTCAGTTTCCTTATCTACAAAACAGAATCTGAGACACCGAGGCTATAGTATCACATGGGGATTAAAGGAAATTATAGTTGGGTAAGACTTGATTCTTTGTAGACATCTGGTTCTCTAGCTCTCTGGGGTTTAGGCTGAAGAGATACACAGATTCAGAGTTACCAAAGCTCAACACTTGTATCCTGTGTATTAGTTACTTTGCTGATGCTTCTATCTTGACAGTATCTTCTGAAAAACAATCATGAAAATGTAGCTTTCTGCTTCTGTTTGTGAGGTGCTATACTAACAGCTTTCACAGAGGTCAAGAACATTCTGTAAGGTAGAAGAGGAAGTCTCTTAGTCACAATACATTGTAGGGGAAACAAGGAAATAGTCAAGAATGACAAAAGTTGGTGCCAATGATCCTGGAAACATTTCTGTGGCGTGAGAGAACTACCTGCAGCCAGGGGTTGGGCTTCAGGGGTGCGGAATCTCGAGAAGAGGAAGGCTACCCACTGGAGGGGTCTGACAGTTCTCGGGGGAATCCTGACGGTAGGGCTGCCCTCTCCTCAGAAAGGGAAGCTGATGGTGACTCAAAGCCTTAACAATATACACGGAACTAAAAGTACCTCTCCCCCATCTCTGGGTCCAAACACCAGCCCCAGAGTCTGGCTTCATTTGCTATATACACCACACAGGGTTCAAGACTGTGGTTCTGATCAGCTTCTAGACTGCCCTTTTTGTTCTTTTCCTGGTTATTCCCACTTATTTTGTAGTGTGTCAGGAGTTATGGCTCTAAAGTGTCTTTATCAGCCTTTTCCCCAACTGTCCCACAGAAATTAGGACTTCGACTATGCTCGCTATTACTGTTTGCACAACTTGCCTTAACCGGGCTGACTGTACTGCCGCATACGGGCTCCCTTCACTGAATTCCTATCACTGCCATGGTGAGGACTCTTATTCATCTCTGGAACCTCATTGTAGTGTCTAGAGCACACTTACTGATTAGGAGACAATACACGGGTGATTGAAACCTTACCCAGTCATTTGTAGATTTAAATTTGGACACGGCATTTAGTGACCTGGATGTGGCCAGTAATGCAGCTGTGGCAATACCCGAGTTAGCCCGTATGACCTTTGTAGGAAGGAGCGGAGCAGGACTGGAGTCGCCTGGTGCAGCAAGCCTGCTGGGGTGGGTACGCAGCCGGCTGCCAGGTAGGCCTGGCTAGCTGTAGGAGGGAAGTCAAGCTAAGGGCCTGGGTAGTATGTACTGTTACATTCTGAGATGGCCCCTGTGTGGAAAGGCAGGAGTTTTATTTATTTATTTACTTTATTTCTCTTGACTACATTGTGGGGACTGAGCAGAGGTGAGTCTCATAGGGGTTAAGTAGCTTTATGAACTTGTATGAGAATGCCCATAGAAACGTCCATCATAGACACACATCGTGGCCCGCACAGGAAAAAGCCACCTTCCAGTAGCAGTATTTTGGACAGAGGCACAGGGAACTTGCTCATGTCAAGGTTCTTCCAACTGTTATCTGTGCAAGCTATTTTTTTTCTGACATAAACAACTGTCTACCTGGTGTTCGAATTTCTCAACAGATAAGACACACTTGTGCTCAGGAAGGAACTTCTGCAGGCAGATAGCTCAGCCAACTTTGCTTGTTAATATGGGAAGAAAGGCATGCCGCAGAAAAACAGGAAAACCCACTCCGGTGTCTGCACCTGAGGTGGGGGAGGGTACAGTTTCTTCCAGGCATACTGACAGCAAGAACACAGTGGTGTGTTCTTGGAGCAAGGAATGTTCCAGATTTGAGTCCTTTCTGTAACAACATGTGAAGTTTAAAAACTATCCAGTATTATTTCAGACAGTGGTAGACATGAAAAAAATAGCATCATTACCCTGAAATCCGATTGGCCTGTTATATTCTGTGGGGCTTAACAGGTGTCTATGAATGCTCATTCAATCAAATATCCCCTTCCATAACATGTTTCTCCAGTTTTTTCTTCTGTCACGTTTTAATGCACACAATTTTATAGACCAATATCTCTGTATCTATTGGTCAAATCGGTTCAAATACAGGGATTCATAAGTGACATTTAGACTTCTGAGTCATATGGAATATCAAGAAATTATACCAAATAAACTTTTAAACTATACTATTAGGACGTCTGATAATTTTTCTCAGAAGCAAAAATGTCACAATTATTTTCTATGCCTTCAGTTTGGCAACACCCCAGTCTCACGGCACAGGGATTATGTAAAATCAAAATGTGAAAGTTTTTAATATTTAAAATTTCCTTATCCTGCACATGGACGCAGGGAGAATTCCTGGGAAACTTCATCCCTGTTTCTCACCATTTACTTTTTGACGTCTCATTATTTTACTTTTCCTATCTTCTTTCATTTTCAAAATCTATTAAACAGTTTGCCAGATGGGTATTAATAGTGCCAGTAAAGACCTTTGTAATACTCTTTGCAGTAATTCTTTCTTAAGGACCAGCAAGAAGCATTCAGTGTAATTTGTGACCTCAGGGAGTGGTCACAGGAGTGGGCAGTTTCAATGGGGCCAGCTGGGACTGTGCTGGGGTCTGTTGCTTGGATCGAATGCGTTTGACTGCTTTACGTTAATATGAGTGTTGTCTGCTTCCTTTTTTCCTTTTTCCTTATTTATTTATTTTTTCTGATGAGCAACTTTCCCCCAAGAACTTCAGATGGGGATTGGAAGGGAGGGGTGTTTTAGGCGGGTCTGGTGGTAACATTGGAAACAGTTTTAAGTAAAGTACATCAGAGGTGATCACATGGCCTTGAGGCTCTTTACTGGAGGAAGCAGGTGGCGAAGGAAAAGATACTGAGGCGTTTCCAACACAGGCACAGGGACACGTGGGAAGGTTGGTTTGTTACTCAAGTGCTCTTCCAAGGGGCCATCACCATGTGTAATTTGTGGCTCTATGTAGCCTCAGGAAAAGAGCAGTTTCTACGATTTTTATGAACTTGCACTTTGGAAAGGTTGAGAGATTGATAGACAAGGCATACATGCAAACAGACTGTTCAAAGCTCTGATTGTGCCTCCAGTTTAGCTAGATGTGATGCCGCAGTTGGAGAGCTGTGGATGCCTGTGGATGCCTCTGTTGAAAAACAATGTCATGACAGTCGAACAGCCAGCTAAGTATTCTAGGCTGAAATAGGAAGCAAAATTTCCCAGTATAGTTCAGGAGCAGATCATAGCTTTACGAACCCAAATCCAAAATCAATTCACACTAAAAACTACATTTTGTTATGAAGTTTAAATGACTCCACACTATATTCCCTAACTTAGAGATCGATACAAGCTTGATATTGTTAAATCTCACTGTTAGCATCCCCCTTCATCGTCTTTATTCAAAATTTATTCTTCGTATTATTTTATGAAATCCGAGGTACTATTTACTACTCTTTTCTCTTTTTTCTCTCAGAGGGTGAAGTGTGTGTGTGTGTGTGTGTGTGTGTGTACACATATCTGGAAAGTTATGAGTTGTAACAGTACATTTGGCCAACTGTGTGTAGCAGTAGAAGAGCTGGTGAAATTATAATCAGAATTCTGCTCACTCAACTATTCAGAAAATAAAAGCCTTGACAGAAATAGCCAAAAACCTAGAGTCATGGATATTTGTTCCTATTATTTTTCTTTTAGTATAAATTAAGTTAGAACTTTATTACAAAATTTTAATAAAAATGTAGTATGATTAATTGTGAAAAATGAAAAAATTTGATACTTCTGTAGGTGGTTGGTATTATGGATAGGTTCCGTTAACTGCTATACTAAGATGGCTTAAGAAACGCTTTAAAGTGAGAGGCACACAGGATATCTTATCCCAAAAGGGCAGAGTTCGGGCAACACTCTGACAGGACAAATGGTCCCGTATAGGCATAGGCAGAGCCCACATTAGAGGAGTTGCATCTCCCTTCAGACACTCAGCAACGGGGTGCACTTTTTTTTCTCTCAGGAGTTTCACTAAGGAACTTTCCCCCTCCTTAGCCTGCGTTACGATTGCATTCTGTGGGCATTTTATAATTCTTAATGATTCCCTTAGTTCAGGAAGGGCCCTTCTCTCCCCCAAGATAATGCTGAGGAGGAAAAACATAGGTTTTTCTCCTCTAAGCCACTACCAGTAACACAGCAGCTGGAGTCGTGGGAAGACAACAGAAGACTCCATCTTGGGCAGTAGGTATTTGGTTACGTCAAAATGCCATTCACTTACAGTTCTTTTTAGCTTTCCCATGGTTCCTTAGGAAGCCCTGACTTCCATTTTGAAAACAAAGTTAAAACTAGACGACGGAGTCGGAGATGATGGTAAGAAAGCTGTTAGGATTATTAAGTCCGGGCTGCTTCTCGCTGAAGTCCACCATCATAAGCCTTACTCTTGTCTCTACCTCAGGGTAGATGCTCTAACGTTTTCAATACCTCGTGAAACAGGAGACAGGTTATTGCAAAGCACGTGGTAAGAGCCGGCGCTGGCATCGGCAAGTAACTGAGCAGGAGGAAGATGACGGGAGCCAGCTGCCTGCTGGACGTTGGGCTAGGAATAAGACAAGATGAAGAAAATGGATTCTACAACCAGTAAGAACTAGCTCAGCACTTGAACGTGGACATTTCCAGATTTCCTTCTTTTTGACTTCTATGAATAGAGAAGAGGGTAAGAAAGAGAAGCAATTCAGAAAGGGGCGGGGGAGGTCGGAGAGTAAACTGAAGATTTCCATGGAAATAAGCTGTTTCTCTTACGACTTAAAAAAAAAAAAGCCACTTTTAAGCTATTGCTTTCAGTTTACTTCAATGCAGTCACTGAAGTGGCTTAGAAAGAAATCTTTGATATGCCAGATCAACCAAAAGTTTTAAAATATCCTTTTGTGACTCCATTTATAATGCAAATAGTAAGTTGGCATTTTGGGTTCATTTCGCCGGTCTCTGAAGTGGGTTAACATATACAGGACGAGGAAGTGAAGGCGGTCCCAAAGAGAGCACATCTTTGATAGTTCAAGAATAACAAAAAAAATGTATTTAGGTCTTTTCTAAATACTTTTCACCTCCAAAGGGGGGGAAAAACTGAGGGGGAAGATGCCTAAGAAGAATAAATTGTGGTTGCCCTCTATGTTCACTGAGTGATGGAAGATATTGTTCTATGAATTACCCACTACTTAACTATTCCTTAACTCTAGCCTTTATGAGCCCATAAAAGAAGGCTTTGCTTATGTGCTTAGGAAAGGCCGTATCTTTATGTGCTGTCAGAACTGAATTTAACATACTGTTTCAATATATGTCTAAAAACCAACAGATATTTTGTTATAGAAAGCAAGCTGGGCAATCACCTTAAACCCATGTTTACATTTCACGTTTGCCCATACATAAACATGCGCTAGTTGAAATAGTTTTAGAAAGCGGGTAACTGACGGTTGAGGATGATGGAAAGTGACTGAATTGGGCTTAAAATAGTATTGCCACTGTAAAGTTTTACATGAGAATCTCCAGTCTTTCTTTTTTTCAGATATACTAAAAAAGCCAAAATTAATTAATGTCACAAAGGCAAACGAGGGCTGGCAATGAACACATGACTGCTGGGTGGGACCAAGGGGCCGAGCTGTGTGGCATCCACAACCCCAGACTTGGCTCTCTCACCCTGGCTCCTCTATGAGGCTTCCCCCGTGTTTGGAAACTTCAGAATGTCGTGAAGCTAGAGAAGTGAAAAGACTCTTCCGACGAGGCCCACCTCGCCCTCCATCTTCCCTTCCAGGAATCTGAAGCCAAAGGGGTTGTAATACCTACTGGGTAAACAGACCGTTTGCCATCTTCTGTTCCACGGTGGAGCTTTTCAAATGTAAATAATTTCTAAGGAAAGGAGTGAGCCCAGTCAGGTTGAGAAATAGAGAGACGCTTGATGGGAAAAATGGGAGGCTTTGTCGGGGGACAGAGTTCGAGGACCCCGCCTGGCCTGCATAAACTGTTTACACGTGTTCTTGTCTTCATTGTTCCTCTCAGGCGATGAGTATCTCTTCCTTCCTTCCTCCCGTGCTCTTGGCCACTGATTTAGCTTCTTTGGCCTTTGCTTCTCTCAAGAATCTTCCCATTCCCCGAACTCCTCGCTGACAGGCCCCTCTGTTTTTTTTTTTTTTTTTTTTTACCACAGCTTCTGGGTGACTTCTATGCGTCTTCTATGCGTCAGCCTTGCTCAGGAACCAATTCCATATATTCCTTAATGATTATATTTAGGAGCGACCCCCGCAGCGTTCCCGTTCTTTTCTAGCCGATTTAAATTCAGTTTTGCAACCCTGACTGGAGACGGTTTACTTTTTTTCCCACTGCCACTCTTTCTGCTGTCTCATTTAACACAGCTGGTGTATAAACCATTGAGTACTAAGACTGTTTAGCATACTAAGATCCTTTGCAAGAATGATTATAATATTCCAAAGATGGGGGAAGAACCCAGCACGAAATATATACCCTTTAGTAGATGTTGCCTAGGCTCTCTGTAGTGTAGTGATTGGTACTTAAGATTTAACTCCTGGTGGCTAGTTTGAGCGTGTTTTCAAGGACCCGGTTAGAGGTCTGCTCAGGAACAAAGCCTGGCAGGATAACGGGTAAGAAGAAGTTTACAAAAGTCCAGTGTATTTTTTTTGCCTCTCAGTGCACCTAAAATGGGGTATGATTTTTGTGGGTCAGAGCTTAAGGTTGGACTCTGGTTGGCTTTTGCAGGGACCACAGTGTTGTTCAGGTTTCTTCCCTTCTTGTCTCCCTGCTCTCTTGAGAACACTCTGACTAGATCACTCCAACAAGAATTCTTATTGCAGGCTCTGTTTCTGGGAAGCGCGCCAAGATGTATACCTTTAAAATAATGAACAAGATAATCTTAGAAATCCTTTACCACATCTTCATTCTGCAATGATCAGTCTTGAGGTGGTCATCAAGAGAGTTAGAGAAGAAAAACAGCATTAAAAGATAACTGTGATAAAAATTAAGAAGTACAACATACAACATATACTGTAAAGTCTTGTAAAAAAGAAGAAGTAGTTTTTAAAGAGCTGCAAATGTTTAAAATGCTACTGGTCTGGAGAAATTCCAGTGAGAGAGACTCTGTTGGAATCCGTAGTACTTATATTATAATTTTTTTTTTTACATTATCCGAAGTAATTTCTGTCACATGATGAAAGCTAATTTCAGGACAGCTCAGACAAGCAAGGATAGTTATAAACTCCATATTCTGCACATAAAACTGCTTCAGACAGATTGAACAACTTGCTCCCGGTGAGGAGAGACCTGGCCCAAAGCTGTTCAAACCCAGGTCTCTAGGCAAAATACCAGGTAAGCTTTGATACTAACATAAGTGCCACTCGTACCTTTCCCATAGGTAAGTCTTCAAATTCAACCCTGTTAGGATTGTTTTAATGATTCATTATGAATCTGGAGTTAATCTGGCCGGTGCAAAGCTATTTTTATACTAAATGCATACATTACTCATCCCCTGTTGTGTAAGGAAATAATTCTGAAATTCAGCACTTGGAACTTTCAAATCTTTATTGTTTCTTAATTTGGGTGGCTAAAGACAGGTGACTGAGGTGCTTCTATTTTAAGGATTTGTACAAAATCACAATCTATATGGGCAGTCTCATTTGGAATCTCAGCAGAAGGAGGCTTCGCGGCTAGCTTACCAAGGTAGGTCAGGGTTCTGCTCCTTGTTAGTTCTTCCCTGGTAGGCTGTCGGGCTCCATTTCTCCCGTGGCTATTGGCCAGTGATCTCTCTCAGTCCCTTTTCGCGTAGCTCCTTTCATCGTGCAGCTCACAGTACGGCAGCTGGCGTTCCTTAGGGTGAGCAAAATGAGAGGAAGCAAGAAAGGGTGAGCAACATGAAGCCTGAGCGTTTCTGTCACAAAGTCTTGGAAATGACACCCCATCAAGTTCTGCCATGTTTTCTCAGTGAGAAATGAGTCACTAGAGCTGGTCCATGCCCACACACGACGGGAGTGGATTATACGTGGACAGTATGGCAGGAGCCTTTCTCGAGGCTGCCTACCGCCATGTGTCACTTGGCTTTTGCATCTCCGAGGACCAGCAACTCGATCCAACCACTGTTTTTTTTTGAAGGGAGCGCTGGGTATTTTCAATATGTTAATTTCGTGGGTTTAGGCATATGTGCTGGAGTTTAATGCTCTTCTTTCCTCTCACCCACTCTCCAATCTCTCTTCTCCTTTTGCTGGTCTTTTCTTGCTTCCTCTGCCTTCCTGCTTCGAGTTATACTCACTTCTCGTTCAGGCTCCCTGTTACATTCTCTCCTCCTTTTTTTTCATGCCCTCATGGTTGCTGTCTCTAGAGAATCTAAATTCTATAAAACTGCTCCTACTACCATGGCCCTTGCTGTTCCCCATCTGCTCGAAGGGACCATGGCCAGCCAGCAATTTTAGATTCTGCCTTTTAAGTTTCTAAAGAAAGTGATTCAATTCAACTATTGGGTTTAGTGTTTTTTTTTCTTTTTTCTTCAAGTTCTTTTGGGAAGATGACACCATAATGATGTGAGAGATTTTTTTTTTAAAGTAGAACATTGAGAAATCTCAAATTGGAGGGTCCGTGGAAGTTGGAAGATTTTCCCCACTACTTTTACAAGCATAATGTCAGATAGGAATTTTAGGTACTGTCTTTTCTGGTGCATTTTGTTAATTATTTACAATTGTATAAAACAAAGAAACATTCTAGGGTGATTATGATAATAATATAATTGATGGTTACATTGGTGTACCCTGAGATGGTAGTTATAATACTGTTGATTATGATGTTACCTCACTGTGTGCTTGACACTGTTCCATCCTTGAGACAAACCTCGTCTCTGTCTCTAGTGTGTAGCCTCCCTTGAATAGATACATGCAGACTAAAGCTGATATAAGAAGTTTGGATTGGTTGTCTATTTCAGCCGCTAAAGATATGGGAGAGAAAAAATGTTTTTACTTAAAGCTGATATGACATTTAAAAGAAAACTTTTTAGTAGTATCGCTACTTCTATTTTGAGGCAGAGAAGAAGCACTCAATGAAAGGAGATTAATTTTATCCAGCAGATAAAGAACTGATTTCACATGTAAGATTGATAAGTAGTAATTGCTGACCACAGATAGTTAGTCGATAGCCTGAATTTATCCCCTCCTCCCCTCATTTGCATTTTGGGAACAAATGTGTGATTAGAATGTTCAACTTGACACGTCTACGAAAGTGGTCGGCACCTATCTGATGGTTTCACTGTAGGACTTTACTGGTAGCAGACATCAAACAAGTCTCGGTTGGGTCACTTGAAGAACAGTTGTTTAGTGAGTTAGAATGAATGAAGTCTTTAATGAGTGCTGGCATCAAATTCTGGCCTCATTTGTTCCTTGTCATGCCCTGCTCTGCATCTGGGATGCCCCAGGCACTCTTTTTGAGGACACTTGACCTACCAGTCATATTTCAGAAACTACAGATTTGGTTTTTGCTGATTGGGTTTAGACTCTGAGGAGTTCGAGTTGCTGGATTACATATAGGCTAATGACCCATCCAATGCTAAAGGCAAAAGCTTAAAGTGCACGAGTAAATTAAGCCATGGCATTTTCAGAAAGGAAGAATTTATTATGTCGTTGAACTTGATTCAATAAGCTTTGCGTCTTTAGATATACTGCACTACAGGAAAAGTAAGAAATGAATTTTTAACAAGTGTCACCATTTTTCTTCCACTTTCTCAGGTGAAGGATACTCACACAAAATTAAGAGACAGCGCATTTCATTGGGATTAAAAGAAAGCCATTAACATGATAAATAGTGAAAACTGGGTATGAGTACCCAGCCAGGCATTCACTTTGAAGTTCTGAGAGTATGTGCTTCAGATAGTAAACACATGAAAACTAGGCTTGCCTAATTTGATAGTACCCTGGGTGAAGTTTTCAGAGCTTGGCATACAATTTCAAAGGCTCATTGATACAAAGATGTCAGTAGTAATCATTGTTGATGCGTAGAGTTTAATGTGAACTTCGAGTGTGAACAGAATAGAAACCACAATGGAAGCTTTCTGCTTCATCCGGGAATCATTGTGAGAGGAGGAATAGTCCTTCACCTTAGAGGTGACTGCACACGTGATGGGGTTGATATATGAGCTGCATATAGCTCATGATTACTTGATAGAGCAGATAAAATGCTTTTAAATCAGTTGGGCATAGATGATCTAATATATATCTGTATTCAAAGCACTCTAAAGAAGGGGGCAGGAGGCTAGAGAGTTGGAATCAGTCTCAAAAAGAAAACAACAAACAAATGTTTTTGAACAGTTTTTTTTTTATATAGAACTGAAGAAATGACTGAGTGTACCATTTGTAATTTTATTGAAGTCATTTAACAATCCCCTCAGGTGTCCTAAAATGCACTGTAGAAGCAAAGAGTTAAAAAAAAATAGCTGCTTGTCATATTAACAAATACCAGTTCCAACGATGGGGAAACTTTTAGTATTTGTATCCTAAGTAATGAAGTACAATTTTCTGTTAGCAATTATTATGTAGTAGTATTTAAGGAAGTATTAAAATCCTCAAAGATTAGATTCTGATAATTATTTTAAATGACTTAACATATGACTTAGGTCAAATAAGAGACACTTTGGGACAGGTCTATGTCCCAGGGACTCAGCTTTCTGATTTAGATAGAATTGTTTCCTGTAACAAGATGTACAGCATTCCAAGTTCAAAATGAACACAGACACAAAAGCAAAGACTGCTTATTTCACGGACTCCTGAAAGGGGATAGCTTATTAAAATTTCAGAAGTCTGGTTTTTAAAAAGATAAAATTTCAAATATGCTCTTTCCCCCTTTATTAGATTCAAAGTTCATTTTTATTTTATTTTGAAGTTATTAAATCTCAGACCATTACCAAGAATAAAACAAAAATACTCCTGTCTCTTTTTTATGACATGTTTAAAAAATGCAAAGAACATAAACAGTGAGCTTTTCTTGGTAATGTCCCCAAATTTGAGGTAAGACAGCATAGCGAGGACAGAGAAGATAAAGTGAGAAATTTGTCCGGCCTCTGTAGAGGGGTACATGTCACAAAAGAGATACTGCCACTCAGTCCAGAACGAACATCTTGCCTGATAGTTTTTCTTTGGTTGCTTCTTGATCAAAAATAGAAGGTTATAACGAGAGTGGTGCCAGAGGGCAAGGTCATTATGGCTTCCAAAGAATCACTGCATGTCCACTTGGGAGTGTCAGAAAGGCCAGTTATTTCTAGCCATAAACATCACTGTAAGCATTCCTATGTATTAGACAATATAGGCTTGTCTTTACACATACCCCTGCGAACTTATCATGGGGCAAATTGAGTGAAAGCTTGTTACCTCCTTAAAACAGCCCAAGAAGTATAGACTGTGCCCTCTTCTTCCTCTCCTCCTTCCCCCTTCTCCCTCCTTAGCTTTCTCTTCTTTTCCTTTTCCCAGTTTAGTATTTTCAAAATTTTAGTGACCATAGGACTCATATGGAGTTCTTGTTAAAATATAGATACCAACTGGCCCTGGGTGGGTTTTGCTAACAGGCTGTTGTGAGTAGCAAGGATTTGGGCTGAGAGTTACTTGATGCTTTAGTTAAAACAAGTTCTCAATGTTTGAATCTTGGCTGGGTCTCTACATCCATCCTTGGTGCTCTACAGTCCTATATGAGAACATTTGCATGATATTATTTTATATATTGCTTACTCATAAACTCTCTTGCATTCTAAAGGTTATATGATACGGCATAGAAATAACTGTGAAGTGTAATCATCTGAAGTCCAAGCTAGACAACAATTTTCTTCTTCTTCTTCTTCTTCTTCTTCTTCTTCTTCTTCTTCTTCTTCTTCTTCTTCTTCTTCTCTTCTTCTTTTTCTTCTTCTTCTTCTTCTTCTTCTTTTTCTTCTTCTTCTTCTTCTTCTTCTTCTTCTTCTTCCTTCTTCTTCTTCTTTCTTCTTCTTCCTTCTTCTCCTTCTCTTCTTCTTCTTCTTTCTTCTCTCTTCTTCTCCTTCTTCTTCTTCTTCTTCTTCTTCTTCTTCTTCTTCTTCTTCTTCTTCTTCTTCCTCTCTCTCTCTCTCTCTCTCTCTCTCTCTCTCTCTCTTATTGGGAGCTGATATGTCAAGTTGACAGGATGTAGTTTCACTTAGGGAGGTAAGCTTCCTGGCACAGCTGTGATGGATTTTCTAGGCTAGCCTTTGGGTCTGCCTGTGAAGGATTTTCTAGGTTAGCCTCTGTGTATGCCTGTGGAGAATTGTCTTGATGAGGCGAATTGAGGCAGGAAGACCTCATTGTGAATGATATTATTCCCTGGGCTCAGGTCCTGGACTGTGTACACAGGGAAAAGCAGCTAAGCACAGACATTTGGCACTGTCTGCTCCTTGACTGTGGGTGCTGTAGTGATGTCCCTCATTGTGAAGGTGCATGACTCTGAACTGTGTGCCCAAAGAACTTCCTTTCCTTTAAGTTGCTTCTTATATCAGGGTATTTTCTCAGCTTCAGAGAAAATAAGGCAGGGACTGTGAGAAATATATTGCCTAGGGCAGTGACATTTACTTTGCAAATTAAAAACCAAGTTTCTTTCTTTGTTAAAATGAAGCTTGTGCAATACATCTCTGAGTCTCTCACTCAGGCACTGTGTTGGCAAAGTTCCCATGCTTAACCATTGAGCTCTTTGTCCACCCTGAGTGTGATTTTAAATACATGATAAATACATTACTCCATGCCTGGGTTCTTTACTTTGTGTTTTGAATTATGGATGTGTATTAGACATATTTAGGTTATCACGACTCTTTAGCCACAACGCATATATGTGTGTAGTAAACTTCTACACATCAACCACTGGCAGAAATTATAGAGCCTAGATATTTATGGTATAGTGCTATAAACCCGTGCTCAGGAGCCTGTGTCAGGAAGATTGATGTGAGGTTGAGTCCAGCTTGGGCTACATAGTGAGTTCCAGCATAGCCTGGCCTATGTTGCTTGATTTGTCTCAAACTACACCTCCTTCAGAACAAAACAAAACAAAACAAAATAAAACCAACACCCACAGGCCCTCACTCTTGTTTTTTTGACTAACACTATATAAGAACCAACAAATTAGAAGGAAATAAAAATTGCTTAAATAATGGCAGTTTATAGGAAAGGGGAAGACTTAAAATAGAAAAGTTTAAAATATCAGACATAAAAACAGAAAAGAAATTGTAATCTTAAAACCAAGGATGTTAACATGTACCTGGAATGCCAGCATGTAGGAGTCTGAGGCACAGGATTACTCGTGCCAGGCCAGTGTGGACTGAAGAGAGACCCTGTCTCAATACAAAAACAAAGCCAAAATAAATAAACAATAAATTAAAAAAGTACTTTCCTAATCTGCATGCTCTAGAGGTATTAAATAGCTCCAAGGGGTGGACAGTGGAGAGGCAAACCTTTAATCCCAGAACTTGAGAAGTAGAGGCAGGTGGATCTCAGTGAGTTCAAGGCCAGCCTGGCCTACAAGTTCCAGGGGAGCCAGAGCTACACAACAGAGAAAACCTGTCTCAAAAAAAAAAAAAGAAAAAAAAGAAAAAAAAGAAAGAAAAAAAGCTTTAAGGTATAGTTAGCACACTACAATGCGATGGTAAATGGTCTTCCAGAGTGCTTATCAAAATTATGCTGGCCTCCAGCTTGCTTGCCTCTGCAATACCACCTAGGATATTTGCAATGTGGTCTAAAAACATTTCTAGGGACATTATTTTTATTATCTGTTGTGTTGGTTCTGAAGTATATCCTTCCTCGATTTTGCTGAGTGACTTGACTATGGATGTAATTCTAATTTGAGAACTTCCACTCTAAAGTTAAGATTGGCCAGCCCAGTCTACATAGTGAGTTCCAGCCATGTCAGAGGTAGATAGGAAGACCTTGTCTCAAAAAGAAAGAAAACAATAAAAATCAGCAAACCAATTGAAAAGGAACAAAATAACAAACCCCTACAAAACTAAACAAAACAAAACAAAATCAAGGAAGGATTATGATTAGAAAGAAGGACTTTGAAATATCAGTTTTATGGGTATCTTATTTATTTATTTATTTTTACGAAACTCAAACCTTGTTAAAATACAAATCTTATTTCTGTCTTTGGAAAAGAGGAAAATGGAGTTAGGAAGGAATTTTAACCCCAAACTGTAGTTTTCCATCTTCCTAGGTTCGTAAAGCTGACAGGATCTGAGAGTTAATATTTATTCTGCCCCTTGATACCCCCAGGTGGAAAGTACCACACAGAAAGCAAGCGCTGGATACTGGGCAAAATTTCTAAAACCCACAATTTGCTAACAGGGGCTGCTCTGGGGCTCTCCATGAAGGTGGCTCGTTGCCAGGGACCACAGAGCACTGCTTTATTTGATGACAAGTCATGGCTGAGATCAGCTCTTACCTGTGGCCGCTGGGACCCAGTTTTTAATATTTTAGTAGCTAAGTTGAAAACATACTAGCTGTGTATTTGCTGAATTCCTCCGTTTGAGCATGCACCACCTGCTGTTGGTTACCTAAAGTTCACACTGGTGCCTGATGCTAGTGGGCACTTCTCTGTGAGGGGGGCTTCTGAGGTGTGCCATACAACTTGCCTAACAGCTAAGCACAAGCCGAGAAAGGCGTCTCAGAGGAACCTTTGCCAGTCAGTGCTATGAGGAACGTAGTGTATCCTGTTTTGCTGCAAGACAATCTACAACGTGGGATGCTACACAGAAGGCAAAATCAAATAGAGGAAGTCTTGCTTCTACGAGAATTGTATTATATACATATTTTAACTTGATTTAGAAGGCTAGCATTTTTAAAGATCACAAATTATAAGAAATGTCTCATTAAATATGAAACTAGAAAATTTTATAGGTCCCTTCTAAAAGTAAGATGAAATTACCAATGATGTAAATAAAAACAAGCAGCATACTCTCCTTGTTTTATCTAGACACACTCTTACACATCCACAAACACACTTGTTCTTGCCTCAGACTTCACTTAGAAAGCATTTTAAAGCTTTCATGAGAAATGAAAACTTTTAAAGACGACTTAGATTAGGAAAATGAACTTACTCGTGCTTCGATGGAGGACTTTAAAGACTCACCGGATACTGAAGCCCCTCATTCTAACTCCATCTTTGTTTTGGGCTCTGTCAGACTTCTTCAATCAACCTCAAGAACTCAAGTATTGTTTTCTTCAGGGATACACACACACACACGGGCAAATCATTAAAAAAAATCATTAGCAGAAACCTTCAAGAAATCAGCAGGAATATAATTATTGTGGTGTGACAGTAAATTTTATAAACGTAGCAACTTCTCCCCCACCCCCGCCCTCCTCATTACATCTCTGTTTTTTGTTTGTTTTCTTTTTTTTTTTTTTGCCTCTGCCACTCTGGTTTCATTCACGTAAATGCACTATTTTAAAGTTGCTGTTTCTTTTAATTTAGCTTCAGTTGCACGGCAATGACGAAAACTGTTCAAGTTTTTAAGTGTCTCTTTCTTCCTGAAGATTTTTCCTCCTTACTTCTCCCCCCTTTCCTCTTCCTCCTCTTCCCTCCTCCTTCTTTTCTTCCATCTTCCTTTTTTACTTCCTTCTCCAGTGATATATGAGTGTGAAGCTGTTGGTCTTTCAGGCTTATTATTTTGGTCCCCGAATGTTTCTAAATTTGTGACGCTAGCTGTTGAAGAAGTCTGGCGTTGTGCAGGTGGCCGTTCTTAACTGACGTGTCATGGTTCACGGTGAGCAGGCAAGGTCAACAAACTTGTTTTTCATCATGGCTGGTTTTAATTTGAAAGGAAACTTGTTACCTATTTGATAATGCTTCACTGAAGTTCACCTATTTCAGGTAGATTAATAGCTTGTTCAAAGATGAGGAGCCCAGAGGTCCTGCTGTGAGTTCAAGGTTCAAACTTCAGAAAGAAAAAAAAAGCTCTTGTTTTTCTTCTACCTGTTTGCCCCGGCATGCCACAGTGAACTTTAGACCTGGAAACACTTGAAAATCACAGGTTTAGGACTTATAGTCATTTTAGGAGTTGCGTTATATAACTTAAGAAAGAAATGTGCTGTCATGGAATTTTAAAGATTGGAAGCCTTTTCAGTTTTGGTGACCATAAGGTTGGCTGGGATATAAAAAGAAAAAAAAAGTCGTATATATGTATGTATGTGTTTGATTGCTCACTACAAAGCATAAAATCTCTTTAAAATATCATTTCCAACAAACCCAAAGACCCGAGATCAGTGTGGGTTGAACTGAACAGATAAGAGTTTGTTCACATGTAGACCAGTGAATGCAAGCATATTCATAATAAAGTCTAAAATACGTAACAAGTTGCTGGGTGTCATATTTTCTCCTAAGAACGTGGACTTTGGCACTTCCGTTTCCTTTAAGTTATTAACAATAAAGATCAATAAATAGCACAGATCTATGTTAGCTAGCTCCTCTCCGTATGGAGAAGGAAAACCCAGTATAGACCTCAGGAATCTCAATGTTGCTATAGTTTCGATTCAGATTTTGCTACTGAGGCATTTAAATTCAACTCTACTGTTTGAAGATTAAACCGCAATGGAAATATTAATGATGGCTTTGTACAGAAAAACACCCTGTGACTCTTTTAAATTCACAGGTTTCTAAGAGAACTCTACGCTTCAAACAGGAATCTGATATGTAGATCCCCTCACCTGTCTGAGATATTGTTTACCTGCCTAGCTCAGGTATCTAGGAGCTTGTAAACAAATTTGTGAATTTGTCATGCTGATTATAGTGTTGGCAAACACAATGGCTGATCATGTTATAAATGTTTATCAACACCCGCACTCACCCACCTGCTAAGAGGTGGATGCCTTAATGAAATTGTTTAAATATCAAGGCTGGTTGCTAAGATACAATGTTCTTGTTACTAGGGCTGTGATGCTTGCAGGTTTCTGTTATCAAGTAATGATTAGGGATGCGCTAACCTCAAGGTGCTCAGTGCAGGGAAAGGTTTACTGAGCTACAAATTAGGCAACTGCCAAAGCAGCCACTGGCAGAGGAAACGTGTGCCTCCCCCTTGCATGCCTGGCATTTGAAGAGAAGACAAGAAGGGCAAAGCGTGTGGCCGTAAACGGTGAGTTCTTGAAAGTGTGCCTTAGAAAGGTTTTCCTACTCTGGGTTTAGCCAGCTCAGGAGTTGGTTGACCTCCCACACTGCAAATAATCCCTTCCTTTCTTATAAAAAAATTGTTTCTTAACTACCCATTGATAGGATGACATGGGGCTATTAACATTACATCTCATAATTCTTTGTGAGAAATAATAAAAACAAAATGCAATCCTACAGAATGGAAGCGTCAGGAATATAAGCACACTTTTAACTTGATGCCAGGTGTAAGAGGTCTATTTACCAAAGAATTGTCATATTTAGTGTGATGAATTCTGTAAATAATAATGGACTTTTTTTTTTCAGTACTGTGGTGTAATTCTCCTTAATAGTTAATGTTACACCAAATATCAATATCTAAGTGTCAAAATGATTCTCTTTGGTTTTATTTGACCAAGGGAGGTATCCAAGGCCAAGTTGTGCATGTTGGCCACATTGTTTATCCTACTCAAATAACATCTGGATTAGAGTTCAGTCTTGTATCTGAAGAACTCTCAATAGAACACCTCCACACTAAAAGCATTGGTGTGTTTTTAGGACAGTTCCTGCCGTTTTCTAGAACTCTCCTCCTCATCAGTTAACTTCTCAAGCCTGGGAAACTACCCTTCTGGTGTCAGGCAAAACCTTTACTCAATACTTTTAAAAAACTTTCCATTATTAACCTTAAAGATCCACTAGATGTTAAATTGGTTCCTGGAAGTTCGTCTAAGAAATACTAAAATTGTGGGTATGTTTCAATAATGAAAGTATTGAAATAAAAGGTGTGCAGATGCCTTCCCCTGGTGAGCAGAATCTGATTTCTTTGCTCACGATTGCACAGCCATCCTCTGGCCCATCCTGCATAAAGAGATACTCTGTAGGTGAATGAATGATGTTTTCATCCAGGAGAATTAGCAGATCCTCAGAGGGTTGTGTCCTGCTTCTTTCCTTCTTTAGAGAAGCAAAATTTAACACTTTGGTTTCCATAAAACAGATTTTATAATACACATTTGGAGCTACAGATGAGGGAACTAAAATTAAAATGCAATAAGCAATAAATGTCCTAGTATTATCCAAACAGGAGACCGGAAGCTGCTCCTGGAAGCCAGGTCTTTTGTAAGCCTGGTCTCATTTCCAGGAACCTCAGCTGTGGCAGGAGGAAGACAGGCTAACATGATGGGAAAGTGTGTGAGATCACTTTGAATCCAGCAAACATGTACCTACTTTGTGTTAGATGTATAAGTAGGCACGCGATTAAGATGCTATGTTACAAGGAGTTCCAGGGGAAGCAGGCTTAGCATGAACAGTCAGAAAACACACAAAGTGTGGGTGAGGTTGAGAGGCCATTTGAAAGGATAACTGTTTGGAAGCTGGGTGTCCTTCTGGTAAGATCTGGGTTCAGGATCTATATCATCTATATTTTGCACATACTGGCTACACAAGTTTGGCTAAATGCCTTAACCTGTATGAGTTTCTCCTGTTTTCATTCTAATTTTCTTATGGATTACATTAGGTCAAGTGGCTGACGTGCCTAGCACACATATAATGCTTCTATAAATTTCTTTTTTAAAAAAAATCTGTAACCCAGGCTGGCCTCAAACTCGTGATCCTCCTGCCTCTGCCTCCTTCAGCAAATCCTACCAGTGTATGCCACCACAACCGGCAGTTCTATAAATTTCTAAGACACACCCATGGGCTATTCCCTGAGGAACTGAGCTGCTATTATTATTATTATTATTACTATGAAATATTTCTGAAGCTTCAATTTTGCATCTTTAATAATATACTTGTTTTTAGTGTCCCAAATTATGTTGAACAAAAGGGATCTCTATTTATCGATACATTGCAAAACCTTCCAATGTTCCCTTTGGCAGACAGTTGTGATCAGAGAGCTTTACGTGCCAACACCTGGATGACTCTCGTGTGCATGGGGTCACTGTGATATAGTGGGACTGACCAGACTTGGGGACATCTGTAGAAGAGATTTCTCTTCTTCCTTCTCCCGGGTTCTCAAACCTGAAGATCAAAAGTCGTATTAAAATCGAGGTAGTTGAAATTATAACATAAACTAGCATCCTAGTCTGAGCAGAAAAGGGTAACTAAGCAAACGGAAAGCCCAGGCAAGCGCATGCTATTCTCAGGCCTGCCGAGCTGGCTCGGGCGGCCGTGGGCACTGACTTTTCTTAGCTATGAACTGCTGTCGGTGTCAGCTGCTCATCTCTGCTTTCTCCCCTTTCTTGCTTCTCCAGAGCTCAGCTTTGCTTTGCTTTCCTGAGCCCTTTAGTGCTGCTTTCAGGGCATTTTATCTTTAAATTAAAATTCTAACTATTCGGCCTGCTGGTTCCAAAGACAACTTATTGGAGCCAAAAATTGTCCGTGTCGTCTGATTTTTAAGGATATATTTTAAGATGCTTTTTATTTACTAGGGAAAAATTACAAGACTGACTATTAAAAACACACACACACAAGGTTTGTGCCTCTTAGAGAATGTATTCTATGCACTATCGTTCATATTTAGAGATGTCCCTAAATATAGATGTACTTCTCTACCTACATGTAATTCAGATCATGTCAAACACAAACCCCTCTCAGTGTGGGGTAGTGTGGGCATTTGTTATCTACAGCAGCTGTTGCCTTTTTGAGGGGAAAAAAATCCCACTCCAGTTTAAATTTATGTTGCATCGAGTAAGTTGTGTTGCCGATGATTAAATGTGGCTCAGCAGTGTCACGTGGCGTGCCCTGCAATAACCTGACTTAATGCAGTCCACATGTTGTCTGAATGACACACATGAAAACATTCCACTTCTCCACGGAACTCTGCGAGCAGGTGATTTCTCTAAATGGCAGGCACTCACACCCTTACATTTTAAACCTCTCCTTGCTTAGCTAAAAATATCTTCAAAAGCCCACCAAAAACACTTCCTTTGGTTATTTTTGCAAATTGTCGGGTGACTGACAGAGAGCAGGGAGGGATGTGCAAGGAGCACATTTCTGAATTATGTATATAATTTGATATGACGGTGCCGCCTTTAGAAAAACCTACTTGGTGCAAAGACACAACAAGAGTTTAACTTACTATAAGCAGAGTTCCAGGGAGATGGCCCAACCTCATGGTTATTAGTACTTGCAACTTGAAAAATACCAAAAAGTCACCATGTCCAGCAAACAGCTCTCATTGAAATGCACACTGCTTTCTGCCAACAGCCATAGCCCCTTCTGTGGTCAGCGGTCCTGAAGTCACGTTGAAGTGTTCAGCTATCAGGGATTGAATTTATGTTGGGTTCCTTGAGAGACCAAAGGAACACATTACCAACACGACCTGAAGCCATTTTCTCCTCTGCTGTTAAATGGGAATTCCTAGTGGGAATTGAATGCATAGTCTTAGCTTCTTAGGCATCTCGCTCCCAGTAAGTGGGGTAGTGAGCCAGGTGGATGGCTAGCTTTGGCGGCTATCCCAGCTCTGGAAGTTGGACACGTTGAGGACATATCTGCTTTCTCACATACCACCTCGGAGACCTCATTGAACCTCCCAGAGTTTTGTCCACAGAAAACAAGCCAAACTTTGCGAAGCACCCTCTAGTATGCTTGATGTGTAAGAGTCATTCAAATAAGTCAGTTGCCATTAACTTTGTTAAAAGAAATGGGAGATTAATAGTTCGTCCTCATGCAAACAGAAACAAAACAAACAGATGAACAAAAAACCCCTAAGTCAATACACTTACACAATACCCCAAATTCTCTCTTGCATCCTCATTCCTTTTAATGTTTGGGGTCCCTGTGTACCACTGTCAAGTCTAGACACTTAGTTATTGAGAATGCTCGTAGAAGACCAGTTGCCACAGCAAAGGCAAGAAATGCAGGCGAAACCTGTTTACCCAAGACATGAACTTTCATTGTACAATGTCAATACCTTAGGCCCAATGTTATCAAGATCCCCAACAAGTTTGACTCCAACCTTGGATGCAAAAATGTCAGGCTAAATGAGCCTTCTAAGGAAGGTAATGGCGCTTTGGTGGAACATTCATTTAGCAATTGAATGGTTTGTTGGAAAGAACCCATGCAGGAGCATGTGTGCATATGGGGCGGAGTAAAGGAGAAAACACAGGAAAAACAAAAGCCTGGTGGCTGTACTTGATTTAAAGTAAATAATGTACGAGAAAACAGTTCTGCTACCAGAATTTTTAGGCCATACCATGAAGAATTGGGCATATCTAACTTTACAAGTATAGCTATTTATTTGAAACGGTGTAAGAAGAGGGAGGATGTGGAACATTTCCCCGCCTTTCCTGAAACCATGACCTTAACTCTTTCCTCATTCATCGTCTTCTTCCACATATAGGATAAATCCTCTTCACTTCCCATAGTTATTTTTTTCCTTTTACCTCTGACTTTTACAGACTTTAAACTATAAGGATTTTTCCTGTCTTTTCGCCCTTATTTAAATTTTCTTTAAATATTTAAATTTTTCTTTAAGCGTCTTACTTTCATATCTTTAGTATGGTCCCGAAGAAAATTTAAGGCCCTTCATCTCATATGACAAAATTGAAACTAAGTAGCTAGTTTGATTGCCGAATCTAAGTACAGTCTATAACTTCTTATTCATATTAATGGATGAGTTAAATGAAACCTTGAATTAAAGAGTAGAAGCATGAAAGATAAAATGGGTTGCAAAGAATGCCTTATCCCATTGGAATTTTTACCACTCTCCCTACAGTCCTTGCGTTTGCTCTTCTTATTTCGAGAACTTCTTGAAGCATGCAGCCTTACATTAATATATGCATCCCTTAGATTAATAGCAAACTATATAATGTTACTATTGCATAGCATCAACATTAATAATATTAACACATATTACTTATATTGCATAATACATTTATCACTATTAATTAGTAATAGTAAGTATTGCATAGTCACCCCACAATATTAATAACAAACTACACTTCATTAACAGATTTTAATCTACCGTCCATCTCTGATTTATGTGAGCTTCTTAAACGAAAGCCAAGTAAAAATTAAAAGGTAAGGAAAGGTGAGTAGCTGGAGAGATGGGGTGACTTTCACCCAAGCTTTTCATGTGGATGGATTCTGTCACTACAGCATCAGGTGGCAGTCTGAGTTTCAGAGCAGAGAGCACTGTGATTTTCGCTAGTACATCACATTCGCAGACACATGCATGTTAAGTATTTGTGGCGTGAATGCGGGTTTTGCTTCAGTAAACTGGCTCTCATTTTAAAAGAGCTTTCTATTACTGTCTGTAGTTTTCATACTGAGTCTGCTGGACTTTATCAATGAACAGGAAGCCAGAGAGGGAGAAAAATACGAGTAGACCTGGCTGCAAAGAATATAAATTCTCTTTTCAGAACCGCAGCTCAAAGCAAATAAGGACAAGCATTATGCTTACATAACATCTAGTTGGAGCCTGTCCCTTCCAAGTGGCAGAAGTTGGGGTGCACTCTATTTATAGGTCCTTGTCCCACTTGGCACAACTAATTCATGGCATAGAATGCCAACCAAGTCTCTTGACTGCCAGCTCCACACAATTTCTAACACATGATATGGCTTCCCAGTTTATTACGAAATGGTCAAATGATAACATTCGCAGCAGCAATGAGACATTTCTGCTACTTAAGGCTGTGAACAGCGAAGGAAAGGACTGCAGGATTCGAGGAGAGCTAAAACACAAGAATTTCTAATGCTATCGGCCTTGAAATCTAATTATACAACAGCACAAGGAAGATCACCCCCCTCCTAACATGCTCACAGAAACCAAGTTGTGCAATGCACACTGAGAGAAGGAAGTGAGACTTCGTGTAGAAAATGGCCCTAGGAGGGAGAATAATGTTTGCATAGTTAGGGAGGAAGAAGTACATCCAATTACGGGGAAAAAAAACCTGATGTGAAAGTGTGTATCCTGTAAATCGGGACTGTTGCAATGAGTCTCACAGCAGGCTGGACAGTAACCAGGGGTTTCTGAAAGGGGCAATAAGTGTTGGGATGCAGAAATAAGTGCTATTTAGCTATGCAGTACATTGGGAGGAGCTTTGGGTCAGATCTACCTGAGTTCAAGCATTGCCTGTTATGTAACAATGGGCAACTCGCAAAAAGTAACCAGACTTTTTGAGCTTTAATATTTTTATCTGTATGAGAGACATACTACTCACAGTGCTGTTTCCAATGACATAATATGTTCAAGGAGCTGCCTATATAATAGGGATGCGGTCAGTGAGCATTCTTTGTCATATTTCTTTCTCTGTAGTACATAACCCATTTGTTCAAGTAATAAATGTAAGATATCCCTATGAAGTGTATATCAAGTAATAATTGTGAAATAGTCTAAAACTTCCATATCGTGCGTATGTACTGCTTATTACTATGTCTGCTGGAACCATGTTGAAAACAATACAGAGCTGTTCAACCGTAGGGGTGTGCTTTATGGCAGCTCAAATTCTGCAAATAGTGGGGCCCTATAGCTAGAGAGTGCACACCTTCATTCTTTCAATCTGAGGTCCAAATGAACTAAGCTAAGGGATGATACTATTTGGTGGCGATGGAATTTGATTGAATTTAATTTAGCAAAGGATCATGTGCAGAGTGTGACCCAAGTGTTTAGCCAAGACCTATCTGCAGAGTATGGCATATATTCTGGATATAGCATATCCATAAGTAAAACTTTAGGGTTCCAAGTATGTTATAGATTGGTTTTAGTTGAGTTGCCAGTTTTGTGAGGACTTAAAGTCTGTGAGCCTTTCAGCCTTCTTTGGCTGGTGCATAATTTTTGTCTCTGGCTAATTGTAAAAGTAATATGCATTGTGAAAATAGTCTTTCTTTTCTTTTTTTTTTTTTAAGGACAGGGTCTTACTGTGTATCACTGGCTGACATTAAACTTGCTATTCTAGACCAGCTTGTCCTTGAACTCAGAGAGTTCCACCTGCTTCTGCATCTGAATTAAAGGCATGGGCCACCGTGAGGCAGGCCTTCTGCATTTTATCTAAGAAATTTGGATAGGAAATTTTAGCTCCATTGAAATAACCCATGATATTTAGAACAGTTCCTTAATTCCATAAGTTAACCTGAACTCTTTCTCCTGTCAGATTGCCGTCAGTCTGTATTTCCTTGTTGATGCCAGTTCTGTAATTGTAAGCTTCAATTGTTCACACTCTCAGTGGGCACTAGCTTAATGATTTTGGATGGTGGCTGTGGCTTACGGACACATAGCATAGTACTCTCACAGGTCTTGAGACCCACGGGGCCCTCAACACTTTCAGGGATACTTTATGGGTATGGCTCTGCGTCTTTATAAAACTGCTACACTATTGCATAACTGTTTTGCTTTCTAGGAGGAATCTTGGAAATGTTTAAAATTAGGATTATGGAATAGGTTCATCAATGTAATCCCTTCCAGACTAACTTTGTATATCAGGAGCTAAAATTTAGCAAAGGAGACAATGTCACTTTTAGAAGTGAGAATTAGGAATTGTAAGAAAAATTACTAAGGTTACTAAGATACTAAGGATACTAAGATACCAAATTCTCTTTGTCCTTTCAGTTGGAGTTCCTCACGTCTGTTTAGGACATACATGGAAGGTGAGACATAACCATGGTGGTCTTTTTGGTTCTCCTCTGTTTATATACATTCTGTCATTTCAGACGTTCTAAAGAGACGCTGTGTTTGGTAACCTGCGTAATGAACATTGCTGTGGTAAGGAGCTTTCCCTCGATGGAAAGCAAAGAGACCACATTTGTTCCTTTTTCACTTTCCATTTGGAAGTTACAAATGCAGGTGGCCTCGCTCCTGTTCCTGGGGCCTTTTCTCTAGCTGACTATAAAATGAAGAAGAACTCTCAGGTTTGCATGCCAACTTTTCAAGGATTTTTCGAAGATTTGGGAATTCAGACATATGGCAAATAAGTCATTTATCTCCTTGGAGCCTAGCTTCCAGTTAAGAAAAGGCTTAACTGATAAGAAAATGATAAAGAAATGTACACATTAGCAGAGTGAATTTTGAACTATTATTATTAATTATTTTGCGGTGGGGTCTTAAGTGTGTTCCTAGACTTTTATTATCTAACTTTTGGGTATGTATGATCCTCTTGACCCAAGTTCTGGAGTAGCGGGGAGTATGAGACCATACCACTTCAACCAGATATTGTTTTTAGATTGCACATAGTTCCGGGCTCAGAGCACAAACATTCATCTTGATTTTTTTTTTTGTTAGACTCGCTACACCTTTCCTTTCATACTAACACTTCATAACACGTTTCTCACGTTTTCCCTTTAAATTCTATATTTTTTTCTTTGCTTTCTAATATATTCTGTACTAAATAAAGTTGCTGCCTACTAAACTGTGCCTCTCACATTTGCGTTTGGTTTGTCTTTGCAAGCCCATAATTGGGACTTAGGAAAAATAGAAAAGTCCCAACAAAGGAAAGGCCAGTTTTTTCTGTTTCTTTTTACTAGTCAGTTTTTTCTTTTATTCTACATCCTGACTGCAGTTTCTCCTCCCTCCTCTCCTCCTGTCTCCCCTATCCTGCCTCTGCTCTGCCCCCTCCAACTCCTCTGTTCTGAAAAAGGGCCTCCCGTGGGTGTTAACAAAGCAAGGCATATGAAGATGAGGTAAGATTAAGCTTCTCCATTTGTATTAAGGTGGGCAAGGCAACCTAGTATAAATTCCCAAAAGACAGCCGAAGCTATAGGGAAAGGCCCTGATCACACTGATAGGAGTCCCACAGCTAGAACAAAGTTACACAATTGTTATATCTATCTATCTATCTATCTATCTATCTATCTATCTATCTATCTATCTATCTATCTATCTATCTATCGAGAGGGGGGGACTTAGGTCTGCCCTATGCAGGCTTCCTAGCTGTCAGTCTAGAGTCTGTGAGTTCCTATGAGTCCACAGTATTTGTTTCTGTGAGTTCCCTAGTGATGACCTTGACCTCCCCAGTCTGATACAATCCCTCCTCCCCCTCTTCAACAACATTCCCAGAACTCAGTCCAGTACTTGGCTGTCGATCTCTGCATCTGTTTCCATCAGTTACTGGATGAAGACTCTCTGATTGCAACCTGATTACAGGAGACCGCCAGTTCAGGCACCTTCTTCACTATTGCTAGAAATCTTAGCTGGGGTCATCATTGTGGATTCCTGGGAGTTTCCCTGGCACCAGGTTTCTCCCTGATCCTGAAATGTCTCCTCCCATAAAGACATCTCTTTCATTACTCTCTTTCTCTGTCCCACCCCCAGCCTATCTGGGGGAATCTTTTCTATTTCTCCTTCCCGGGGACATCCATGTGTTCCTCATTATTTAGCCTCTCTAGAGCTGTAGATTGTAGCATACAAGGTTTCTGTCCCTCCCCTGTGTCCTGCCTGTCAGACCCAGCAGAGGCTTGCTCCTTGTCAGTGTCCAGCACATCATACTGAAGAGCACTTAGCCTACCAAGCTTGTCCAGGTTTCATAAAAGAGGGAGAAGATGTTTCCTTCTCCACGGGACATGCTCATAGTGGTCAGAGAGCCTTGGAGAGAACTAGGTACTTGTTCTCATGTAATGAGCGGGGAAACAAACTTTGCAATTCTCCCTGGCTGGCGTGGCCTGGAACTTTAGACAGAAACAAAACCATGATGTCTTGATAGGCAAACGTCGTGATAACAGGAAAGTGGGAGGGTAGAGAGGGTAGAGGAAGGTGCCAGATATTGACCTTTAGTCTACACACCTGCGCATGTGTGTGCATGTGTGTGTGTGTGTGTGTGTGTGTGTGTGTGATATACAAGCACACTTACCACACACAAGAGCATACACACAGAGAAATAATCTTACACTTCTGATAATTTGGGTAATCCTTTCTAGGTATGTTTTATTCTAAGATGTGCCAGAAATGAGTTAAGGGAAAAACTAAACTGTGATGGATGTGAAGGACCAATTTGAATTTAAATTAAGCAAATTCCTTCCTATCCCAGGGAATTTCCAACAGATTGTAAGAATTTTGTGACTTAGATTCATTTGTAGCTATCTGAGAAAGTTTCATTACATATTTGAGGGTGCAAACAGATTGGAGGAGAGATGCATCTCTGGGGCTTCTCCAACAGCTTTGAATAATCTCTTGTTTGACAGTTGTTCCCCCAGCTCTCTCCATCCATCCATCCATCCATCCATCCATCCATCCATCCATCCATCCATCCATTTTCCTATCCACCAACCCACTCTCCTGTCCAATTTAATAGAATTTATTGTATATATACTTTGTGCCAAGTGAAATTTACTTTCAAATTTTCCTTGTTTTCTGACAGGATAAGAGTTTCCCCTACTTCAGTCAATGATTACTACAGACCCACAGTTCAGGTCATAACAGGACCAAAGTGTTACAATAGATGCTGGCTGGCACATTCCGCCTCACAGAATGATGCTGCACTTTGTTGTTCTGGGGTAAGATAAACTGAAAGAGCAAAGGCAGGGTGATTATGACAACAGCCCTCCCATTGACCTCACCTCTTAGGCAAAGATTATGCCCTGATTAGCCAGAACACTACATTTATTTCTTTAGAAACCCAGCACATTTTTGAACTGGAATAGGATTACATCACTTTCCCCATTCCTTTCCTTAAGTTGAAAGCCTTCTTTTCTTTACTATTGTTACATATATATGTATGGATGTGTATGCACAGACATATAAGCAACCTTGCTATTGTCACACATAAGTGTATGTATGTGCACACACAGACATATAAATACAGCCTTCTGAGTATATTTGTTCATGTGTATATGGTTTCAGGGCTGGCCACTCTACATATCCTAATCCTCCTCCTACCAGTCAATATTTGCCTGTTGTTCTTTGTCTAGGAGTGGGACCCTGTGAAATTTTTCACTTTCCAAGTTAATGTGTCCATAGTTATTGTCATTGTTCTGGTCTTGTTTATGCAGCCATCATTACTACATCTTTTGATACTCAGTATAGTTAATTGTTAGATGAAGAGTTAAAATTGGATGCATTTCCCCCTTTATTTTGAAAAATTTCAGATGGTTTAGGGCAAATACAAAAATATGCTGTATTTATTTATGATACATCTCTGTTGGGAAACAATAATCCTTTTGCTTCTTAATCTAAATTGAGCTGCAGTGTACCAATAAAACAAGTCACAACATAGAAAGTAAATTTTCTCTGTATAAATAATTAACTCTTTAAGATTTATTGGCCTTTCTCTATTTCCCCCTTTCTCTGAGTGGTGTAATCCAAATAAAATGTTGCATTTATTCTTGTCTGATAAAATATTCATAAAAGAAACCACTACCTTTGGATTTGGATTAGGGAGCTGGAAAAAAACATGATTATGAATGTTGACCCTTGTCCAAGAGCTACCTAAAGCCCATTAGCCGAAACCAAATGTCTGCAGGGAATCTACTTTCATTTTGCCTCTGTTTTCTTTGCTTCTTGGTTCTTGTTAAAACTTGCATTACCTTTAAACTGCTACATGATAAGTTTGAAGCAGACAAAAGTCTGTGATTAATCCGTGTTACATTCCCTGTCCTCGATGATAAGTTAGCCTGGACTTGGCCAGAAAAATCAACAAGGGTAATCCGGGTGGCTCTGGAACTATTAAGAGTGTTCGAGAAAGAAGATTCAGTTCTTGGTAAGCAGATTTTCACTGCCATGGAAGTGAAATTTAGAATTGAGATGTAAGTTTTTCAGATCTGAGATCCTTTGCTGTGTGGAGATAGATGTGTAGCAACAGTCAGAGAAAAACTCCCCTAAATCCCTTGCTTTTGCATGTGTTCACATTTGTCTGTAATATAATAGGTTTATTGTGTGTTTGGTATGATCTAATGGATTCCAAAGCAAGATAAAAGGGCATTCTGGGTGCCCAGCAAGCAACCTAAACTTGATCTGAGAAAATAACCTAGCAAGTTTCTGAAGACCCCAACTGGTAGACAGTAAGTATGAATACAATTAGATCTCGAACACCCACCCCTACCTTTTATTTCCCAGTGATAGATACTGAAGATTTTTGCACACGCTATGCAAGCATTCTATTGCTGAGCTCCAAACCCAGTTCTGTTTTTCTTGCCCATGAAATATTGGGAGAAGTCATTTAAATTTTGTTTATTTTACACATGGAAGTATTTTGTGCATATGTATGTCCATGCACCACATATACGCCTGGTTCCTGTGGTGGCCAGAAGAGGATGTCAGTTCAGTTGAAACTCAAGTCACAGATGGTTGTGAGTCATCATGTGGGTGCTGGGAATTGAACCAGCTTCTCTGAAAGAACAGTCAGTGCACTTCAGTGCTAACCCATCCAACAAGCTCAGAAAACTAAAAGTTTAAAGGTAAATTATCATGCAGCTCATTGCTTGATTCTTCTTTGGAATATGTTATCTTTAAGGAAAAAAAAGTAGCCTTTGTGATCTAACTAATTTTCTAAAATAAAAAACCTTTTAGTTAATGATGAAACCATCTTCATTTGCAAGGAATGGCTTCTGAGAGGAGACCCTGGGATGTCCTTTTTCAGGAATGTTTTCCCTGGATGATGGTGCACATCATTTTGTGTGTGTCTGATACCTCTTCTTCTTCTTCTTCTTCTTCTTCTTCTTCTTCTTCTTCTTCTTCTTCTTCTTCTTCTTCTTCTTCTTCTTCTTCTTCTTCTTCTTCTCCTTCTCCTCCTCCTCCTCCTCCTCCTCCTCCTCCTCCTCCTCCTCCTCCTCCTTCTTCTTCTTGAGAAGCTGCTTGTTTGAGATCATGTCTCTTAAAAAAGTAAAATTGAGGTGGGAGCAGAAGAAAATCTCTTATTTATTTTTTAAAATAGACCAGTTTCATGAAATGTCCACACCTGGGAGCCAGTTAGTTCCATGTTAGTTCCACAGTTAGAGTCACCATGGATGGGGACTATTGGTGAGTCTCCACCCCATAAGCCTTGTCACAAGGTACGACTGAAAGAGCTAAGGTTTGTGTGTAGTCCTAAAATAAACGGACTTGAATTAGACTAGAACAACAAGCCCAAGGAGGATCCGTGCCAACAGGAACTGACTGGGCCTTTGTATCTGAAGTGTCAGCATTTGGCTGGTTCGCCGTAGGGTAGACGGTTCAGTGTCAGCATCAGGGGTTTGAGTAATTCTCCTTTCTCTGACCTGGCAGAGTCTGAGTATTTCAGATAATTTTCCTTCCTACATTGGATAGTGGTCGAGCCTTCCTGAATGAGTTGCTTCACTCTGCTTAGGAATTGATGACACCAGTCAGATGTTGTAAGTTCCAGAGAAAGACACAACACTCTCCGTTTGTGTATGCATGACATGCCTCCAAAGAGCATGGCCAGTGAGGGGACTCTAGGGAACTTGGAAATAAGGAAAAATAAAATTTCAACGATTAACCTTTTATTGCTTAGAACTTCATATATTTATAAGCTTGGGAGCGTACTGAAATACACTTTTAAAATCTGGCCTAATTCGTTAACAACATGTAGTGAATGATTTTCTGTGCCAGCTCTCAGGAGCATGGTTCTTAAAGGCTCTCACCCTCCTGCTTTGTGATTCCATCTTGCTGGATGTTGAGGTTGTCTTCAGTATTTCTCTTTTGGAGATCACGTCTTGATGAACATCACCGCATTGCCCGAGTTTTCTTTCTTACAGAGGTTTCCCAGAAGTTGAGCTAGCATTGCCCTTCTGTGTTAAAAATATAAATATTTTTCAAATCTGAAGCATGAGTTGAAGGTTTTTGTCAGGGGGAAATTAAAGTGGGAGATTGGTTTTGAGACCAAAAAAGAAAACAAAACAAAACTCACAGTCTAGATTAAATGAATGAGTTCCCTCCACCCCCAAAGAAAAGATGTTTTCTCTTATAACTCCTGGGCACCCAAAAGAAACAACACAGAAGAATAAAGAGTTCACCTTTAACCTCAGAGCCAACGAGATTTGGAGAGGGAATGTTCCGATCTGGTGGTTTTGTCAATGACGCCATAACTGTTACAGCTACAGAATTAAGGCCTCCCTGCAATAGCTAGAGCCATCCAGAAACATGGGCAAGGAGTCATCGTGTAGTAATGATCACATTCCCTTAAACTTACGTACATGGGAATTTTGGTCTCCACCTGTGTGCTTTGCAAAAAAATGCAAACTGAAGTTTTATGGCACTGTTGGGGACGGTTAGCTCTGAGTTCAGGTGACAAGGGAGATTCTATTACAGCAATAATTGAGGAAATGCATGTGAAATATAAGGTTTCACGTAATTTATGTCTTATTTTGTTGTGCAATTTTAACCTGCAGTTTTTGTACCTCTCCTGTAAGTGGGGAAGAGGGATAAGAGGCAAACACGCTGTGCAAGCATCCCTTTACCTCTCTCTGCTCAGAGGCAATGCCATCACACCTCCATCTCCATGGGCCGGAGCCATGACTTTCAATTCAATTACTATACTGACATCAATCTGATTTTGGACTGAATTTCACATGTTTAAAATACCTAAGCACTATTTACCAATCTCTGATGAGACATAATGAAATAGCTCCAACAGCAGGATCTAATGCTGATACCCAACCATAGACAGAGCTGAATTAAACAGCATTACAGCTCTGTGAGAAGATACGGGTAAACATAGCTCAAAAACACTTTATTTGATTAAAAAAAGAGAGAGAAAAAAAATTACAGTTCAGTTCAAACATCTTTGGGGACTTGTCAGATTTCAAAACGAAATTTGTATCTTACAGAATCCAAATACTGCTTTGAAGTTGTTAAAAATGAAGCCCTGTATGTGTGTGTGTGTGTGTGTGTGTGTGTGTCTTTGTGTGTGTATGCACATGCATATTTACATACGTGCAGATAAAGGCCAGATTTCAGCTCCGGCTGTCTTTCTTGTTTGCTCTTCACCTTATTTTTGAAATAGGGTCTCTGGCTGAACCTGACACTTGTCAGTTCAGGTAGATAGCTGGACAGGAAGGTTCAGGGACCCAGGAGTCTTTTCGTTAACTCCTTCCTAGCTGTGGGTTTGCAGATGTGGGCCTCCATGCCCCGTCTTCTCCATGACTGCTGGGGATCTGAACGCAGGTCCTCATTCTTGTCTGGCAAACACTTCAGCAAGAATCATCTCCAGCCACAAAATGTCTTTTGAGCTGTCCTATATCACAGAGAACAAAAAATAACTCACACTGGCCATTCACCATATTCCATGGTATCTCTTATGAATGCTGATTCCTAGACTCCAATTACATGGTGACTGTGGCAGTCTCATGCTCTTAGTGCCGATTGCCTCAGTCTTCCCAACCTCTGGTACAAATAGGTATTTGAGATTTTCTTTTGGGGTGAATCTGCGTATTGTTGTTTGCAATTTAGAAGAATGTAAAGCCATCCAAATACACCATATTCCTATATAAGTCCTGTGACTATTTAGTTTTTTTCTTCCTTCATTTACTTGTGATTAGAGATGGAAAAGTAAAATACTCTGCAAAATTTTAGGAATATGCAGTATAATTCATAAGTTAAATGACAATTTTCTTTATCTGGGCATTGAGAAGGAAGATAATGATCAATGTCATTAGTGAATATTTACTGAGCCCTTTCCCTTGAAGTTACAAAAGGTAGCAGAAGGGGCCATAAGGAGTAACGTTTCTCAAATTGTGTGAAGGTTTGTGTTGTCTTTCCTGGGAGCTGCGCCCACACCAGAGACATCATCATACATGTTCCCGAGTTTCTAGGAACAAAAGGATAGAGCATGGCTGTACCAGCAGCTCCTAATTTTTTCTTTTCCGTGAGTGATGCTCCTTTCCTCGAAGGTCAGTGTCTGAAAGTCATCATAGAGCTTCCAGTAGACTGCAAAGGATCATGGGTCCCATGATGTGCAGGAGAAGGGCATGTCTGGGCATTAGGGACTACTAGGAAGTCCAAAGATAAAAAAATGAAACAACAGAAGTAAAAATTTAAATAAGAGAGACATGCTTATGTTATAACTTCAAATAACATATGAAAACATCAAGTGACTAGTAAAACCCAGTTCCAAACTCAGATATTCTGCATATAACCATTTTTAACATCTGTTATATCATTGTGGAGATTTCTGATTTTGCTTCGTGCAAATATACAGTATTTAGATGAATACTCAAATAAGATGATACACAAGAAAGATGATGATGCCTGTTATTAACCGAGTGTTGACTGTGGACCATGCACTGTGCTGATCGCTTTACAGGTAGTGTGCTTTTTAATCCCCACACCTTTAGAATGTATCAAGCAGGCACTAAAATTACTACAGTTTCACAGAGGAAAAGACCTGAGGTATTGTGACTTTAAGAAATGTGACTGATATGTGGCTTGATCTGTTGGGGGAGGAGCACTGGGACCAGGACTTATCCTGGGTGCAAGAACTGGCTTTTTAGAGCCCATTCCCTTTAGTGGGTTACCTTGCTCAGCCTTGATACAGAGAGGGAGGGGCTTGTTCCTGCCTCAACTTGGTATACCAAACTTTGTTGATTCGCCAAGGAGGCCTTACCTCCTCTGAGGAGTGGATGGGGAATGAAATGGGGGTAGGTGGGATGGAAGGAGAAGGGGAGGGAGGGGAAACTGGGGTTAGTAAAGTATGTAAAATTTAAAAAATTAAATAAAAAAATGAAAAAAAAATAAGACTGAGATCTTAGTGCAAGGAAGTGGCAGAACCAATTAGAAAGGATGTATTATGGCTCCAGGGTATGAGATGTTAAATTTTGATGTACACTTAAAAATTCCTCTTACACATCTTAGTACAACATTCCACGAGGAGCGTGGGTTTCCCCAAACCTTCTCAGTCTTGAGTTGATTTAAACTTTGCCATCCTGGGGTCTGAACATTCTCATGTGTTGGTTTGTGGATTGATACTTGAATAGAAGCAAGATGATGCTATGTATTTTTGGGAAATCGTATTTATTTTGCAAGAACTTCTTTCCGAAAGCAAGGATCCAACAGTATGATTAATTTGCCTTTTCTCCTACTTAATTGTTGTATTTCCCTCTCATTTGAGTCAGAATTCTTTTTTAATAATCCTCAACCAGTGAGTTACTTCTTGCTTGGAGATTTAGGACAGGACTTGAGAAGGGGCATTACTCTGAATTCTGAAAGCCATTAAGTTTAAGAATATGTTTACAGGTTGTGCATTTTGTTGTCATATAGTTAGCTACTGAGAGCCACATGCCAATGTATCCACACATTCTTTTATTCTAGTTTTGGGTGTATACACACCTCTTTATGTGTGTATGTGTGCATATTTATGAACTTTGTGTAGAGTGAGAATCTAGATGATGGAGCAGTGTCCTACCTGTACCTAGCTGAAAGGCAGCACTGAACTTAAAAATATTGTATTGAACACTTATGGTCCACAAGTTCCTGTGCCAAATGCTAGAGCACATGGAGACCCAAAAGACACCTTTCCTGTCCAAATAGTGCTCATAGGTTGTCAGGAGAGAAAGAAGAGGATTGAGTTATCATACCACCAAAAGCTGACTCTGTCATCAGCAAGTTAGAGCTGTCCCTGACAGTAAGGGAACTGGTCACCCGTTATGTATATGGAGCTTTTAGGAGAGTCAGCAGAAGTTGTAGAAGACAGTGCAGAGAGATGGCTCAGGTTCAGGTGTAGATGCAGTAGATGTGGAGAAGAAATCAACTTCAGATATGTTCAGGGGGGAGAGTCTTAAAATGTTTGTTGGTGGCTTTGATTTGTGTGGTAAGGAAAAGAACAGTGTCCAAACGAAAAACCCTGCTACATATACATTGTGCTGCTATTCTCAGCTGTGGGGCCAAAGGGCTAGGGCTGTGTTGCAGGAAAAAGACCCGGGAGTTACTTGTGGAATGACGTAGACTCTTGGTGCTTTGCGATAACTACAAAAACAGGACTGTATGCTGTTCATGGCTGAACCCTTGCTGCTAGTGGTGTCCTGAATTTTGGTGAATGCAAAAAGTATTTTTGAATCATTTAAGGATTTTTTTTGTTAGTTTAAAGTTACTCTACTTTTATTAATAGTACTTGAACATTTTATTTTTGTTAAAACAAATATTTCATATTTTGTAGATATTATTAATAGAATTTCTCCTGTGCCATCCTCTTGTCTAAATGGATTATTTATTTTCATAAAGGAAAACTATTTGGTTTTTAAATTAGTGTAACTCACTTCTTAAGTTCTCTTTAAATATTTTGTTAAAGATTTATTGTTATTTTAAATTATGTGTATGTATCTATACCTGAGGGCAAGGCCAGGGGTATCACATCCCCTGGAGCTGGGCTACAGGAAGTTGTGAGCCACCCATCATGGGTGCTGGGTATCAGACTCAGGTCCTCAGCTAGAGCAGTCAGCACTCTTACCCACAGTTTATTAAGAATGGTGCCTAGATTGGTGCCTGGAGCAAAGAGATAAAAAATTCTTCAAAGACTCAGAGAGGTAATGGGAATGGCAATTTGGAGGGTACAGGTAATCTATGACCTTTAAAGAGTGGAGAAAGACCACCACCTTTCCCTCTCTGTGCTTTCAAAAGCTCACATTGAAGGAATGGTATGGATGATGATGGAAATATGTCACCCTGCCTCCCCTACCGTGACTGTACTAAGTAGGACAAGGACCTATTATGACTTATTTCCAAAACATACATGGACACAGTGTTGGCTTCAAACAAGTTGGCTGAGGAGATAACACAAAGTTGTTGAATTTACAGACGTTTTAAAAGTGCGTTCAAAAGAATTTCCTAATTGATTTTAGACGTGAAATAGGGAGAAAGAGAAGTTAAAAATGCCCAGGGATTTTGGTATGAGTAACAAAAGACAGAAGTTCTCTTCCTGAGATGGGGTAAACAATGGGAGAAAATAAGAAGCATTTATTTTCAGGGGGATGGTTAGTAGGAACTCAATGGATTGATCAGAGCAGAAGCTTTTTAAGGTTAGAAAAGCTTGCAGGGCTTGCCATGCCGTTCCTTTCTCATTTCTAATCTTCAAGGGTCAACTAAGACCACCATCAATGAACCAGGTTCTGCGGGAGGTGTCAAAACAGGCAAGGGAAAGAAAGAACCTGGTCCCAGATTCTATATAACACATACAACTTTCCTTGCTATGCTATGATATTTCTACATGTTACTTGTTGCTGAATTGAAAGATGTGTCACAGACAAACCGTTCAAAAATAAAAACAGAGAAGTTGACCAATGGAATCGTATAGAAGACTCGGATCTTAAACCACAAACCTACGAACACCTGATTTTTGATAAAGGAGCCAAAAGTACACAATGGAAGAAAGAGGGCATCTTCAACAAATGGTGCTGGCATAACTGGATGTCAACCTGTAGAAGAATGAAAGTAGATCCATATCTATCACCATGCACAAAACTCAAGTCCAAATGGATTAAAGACCTCAATATTAATCTGAACACATTGAGCTTGATAGAGGAGAAAGTGGGAAGTACTCTACAACAAATGGGCACAGGGAACCGTTTCCTGCGCATAACCCCAGCTGCACAGACTTTAAGGGCAACATTGAATAAATGGGACCTCCTGAAGTTGAGCAGCTTCTGTAAAGCAAAGGACATTGTCACTAAGACACAAAGGCAGCCTACTGACTGGGAAAAGATCTTCACCAACCCTGCAACTGACAAAGGTCTGATCTCTAAAATATATAAGGAACTCAAGAGACTAGATGGTAAAATGCCAATTAACCCAATTAAAAAATGGGGCGCTGAACTGAACAGAGAATTCTCAACAGAAGAAGTTCGAATGGCCAAAAGACACTTAAGGTCATGCTCAACCTCCCTAGCTATCAGGGAAATGCAAATCAAAACAACTTTGAGATATCATCTTACACCTGTCAGATTGGCTAAAATCCAAAACACCAATAATAACCTTTGCTGGAGAGGTTGTGGGGTAAGGGGTACACTCATCCATTGCTGGTGGGAATGCAAACTTGTGCAACCACTTTGGAAAGCAGTGTGGCGGTTTCTCAGGAAATTCGGGATCAACCTACCCCAGGACCCAGCAATTCCACTATTGGGAATCTACCCAAGAGATGCCCAATCATACAACAAAAGCATATGCTCATCTATGTTCATAGCAGCATTATTTGTAATAGCCAGATCCTGGAAACAACCTAGATGCCCTTCAGTGGAAGAATGGATGAAGAAACTGTGGAATATATACATGCTAGAATACTACTCAGCGGTAAAAAACAATGACATCTTGAATTTTGCAGGCAAATGGATGGAAATAGAAAACACTATTCTGAGTGAGGTAACCCAGACCCATAAAGATGAACATGGGATGTACTCACTCATATTCGGTTTCTAGCCATAATTAAAGGACATCGAGCCTATAAATTTGGGATCCTTGAGAAGATAATAAGAAGGTGAACTCCCAAAAAAGATATAGTAATCCTCCTGGATATTGGAAGTAGACACGATCACCAGGCAAAATTGGGAACTTGAGGGTTGGGCGAGACTGGGCCAAGGGAAGATGGGGAGAGAAAAGTGTGAAGGGGAGAACGGGGGGAGCTCGGAGGAATGGGGTGCTTGGGATATAGGAAGGGTGGATATGGGAGCAGGGAAGCATATATCTTAATTTAAGGAGCTACCTGAGGGTTGTCAAGAGACTTGACCCTAGAGGGGTTCCCAGGTTTCCAGGGAGATGCCCCCAGTTAGTTCCTTGGGCAGCTGAGGAGAGGGAGCCTGAAAAGGCCAGCTCCTATAGCCATACTGATGAATTTCTTGCATATCACCATAGAACCTCCACCTGACGAAAGATGAAGAAAATGACAGAGCCCCACATTGGAGCACCGGACTGAGCTCCCAAGGTCCTGATGAGGAGCAGAAGGAGAGAGAACATGAGAAAGAAAGTCAGGACCGTGAGGGAACCTCCAGCTGGCGACAGATGGGGAAGGTGACTGAGCCCCACATTGGAGCACTGGACTGAGCTCCCAAGGTCCTGATGAGGAGCAGAAGGAGCGAGAACATGAGGGAGAAAGTCAGGAACGAGAGGGGTGCGTTCACTCATGGAGATGGTGGGACAGAACTAGTGGGAGATCACCAACTCCAGTTGGAATGGGACTGATGGATCATGCGACCAAACCCGTCTCTCTGAATGTGGCCAACAGCGGGGGCTGACTGAGAAGCAAAGGACAATGGCTCTGGGCTCTGATTGTTCTTCATGGACGGGCTCTGTGGGAGCCTTCTCAGCTTGGTCGATCACATCCTGGACCTGGGGGGAGTTGGGAGGACTTTGGTCTTAGCATAGAGTGGGGAACCCTGATGGCTCCTTGGCCTTGAGAGGGAGGGAGGGGAGGTATGGGTGGAGGGGAGGGGAGGGAAGGGGGAGAAGGAGGGGAGGGAAGGGGGAGGAGGAGGGGAAGGAGGGGGGAGGAGGAGGGAAGGAGATGGAAATAATAAAAAAAAACAAAAACAAACAAACAAAAAAAAAAAACAAAAATATTACCATATAGCTGCCATTTAATTGATTGATTTGGCAAATATCCAGGATCTCATCTAAGTCCTTTTTTTATAACAGAAGTTGGGGTGTCAGGGAAGTATAAGATTCCATCCTTGCCCTAATATAACTCACAGGCTGGATGGCCAACATACATAACCAAGATGAGAGGGGTTTCCAAGAGAGCGGTGCCAAGCAATGAGACGGAAAAAGCAGGATGATGAATTGTCAGGTGAGTTGGGCTGTGTCTGTTTTACTCGTTCTCTCCCCCACCTCTTTTATGAATCAGGGGTTTGAGCTCTAACAGATTGCGGGCTGTTGTATCATAAGACTCTTCATTGCCTGAGATGAATTTCCTTCAGGACTTGCAAAATCTTGGGTCATGGGATTCCAACCTAAGATGTAAAAAAAAAAGTCCGCAGTTTCTGTTCCCTGTTTGTAATTCTCCTTCTCTAAGCACCATGACAGAGCACTGCCTTTGCAGAGGGTACCTATGTAAACGGAAGGTGGTCTCCAATTTTCCCGTATAAAGGTGTTCCAGAAACACGGCGAGTGTCCTTAAACAGCGAGGAGCTTCAGGAAGAGTTGAGGTTATTTGTGCAGGTTTTATTTTTTATTTTCTCTCTACTTTTTTAAAGGGCTCTAAGAACAGCAATGTTCAATCTTGGAATATATGCACGTTCTGTTGGACATTTCTCTTTCCTGTCTTCATCGTTGACTGGAGATCCCTCCAGGTCTAGTACACTTGACTGTTGGTTGTCATGGAGCAGTTACAATGGTCTCAGTATTTACAGTGAGATATTACTTGAAAGAAATAATTCAGTTTTCTACCTATAAATTGACACACAGGTAACAATAGCTTTGGATTCAAAAAGGACACTTTGTGCAATTGTCCACTAAGCCTAAAGTGGTCTTGTCTTTTTTTTTTTTTTTTTAGTTGTTTTTTTAGTTGTCTTGTCTTTGAGTTGTTTAAAGAGTCTTGTGATTTCTGAAACTCAGTCAAAGGTAGGGGAAAATGAAAGTGTGGGGAAATCAAATGATGAAGTGTCATGCACTAATGTGATTATTAGCTGCATTGTCCAGTACACACAGCGTCAGCCCCCATGGTTGAGCTGTGAGGTGTGGGTGCTCAGGCCTGTATCTGGGGCAGGTTAAGAGAGGAGACTGCACCCCACTGTTTCTGCATTTGGGGAAGTGTGACTTTGCTTCAGTGTTCCACCACCCTTAGGGAACCCACACCCCTACAGCTACCAAGAATTATAGAAGTGGTGGCTTAGTGTTCTTCCTATCTAGGGCTCTCCTCCCACCACCTCCCCATCTGGACCTAACCTATGACTTCTGCTATCTTATCCACCAAGTCCACCTAAGGCCACCTAATCACCTAATGTTTGTGGATGTGTCTAGGGAACTAATTTCATATTGATAGCGAACATATCTTAATAATATAAAAAAGAACAAAAAAGTAACAAGAAATCAGTCACTTTGAAATATATATATATATATATATATATATATATATATATATATATATACACATATATACATACAATCCTTCCTCCCCTGCTTCTGCAGCCAGAGGGGTCAAGGACACCTGGAGAACATGGCCCACAGAATCAACTAAGTAGGGCTCAGGGGATCACAGAGACTGAACTGACAGTCATGGAGTCTGCATGGATATGTACCAAGCCCTCTGCAAACATACTGTGGTTGTGTAGCTAAGGGTGTTTATAGGACTCCCAACAGTGGGAGTGTGGGGTATCTCAGACTCTTTCCCTGTCTCATGGGACATTTTTCCTCCTATTGGGCTGCCTCATCCAGACTTGATATGAGGGTTTGTGTCTAGTCTTATTGTAACCTGTTATGCTGTTCATATCTTGGGGAGACCTGCTTTTTTCTGAAGGAAAACAGAGGAGCAGTGGATTTGGGGCAAAGGGATGTATGGAGAGAAACTGGGAGGGGCAGAAGGAGGGGAAAGATATGGTAGAGACATAGTGTATGAGAGAAGAATAAAAAAAAAGAGAAATATATAATGGTATTATTGCTTTAGTTAATAGCAAGCTTTGGCTGTGTTATGAATTAAATCAAATCACACTTGTTTCCAAACTAATTTCACAATAAATACATTGAAAATCTTTAACTTTCTAGTCCCAATTTAAAATTTTTTCGTATGTTCAGAAGCCCAGTTCAATAAGTACCTTTTAAGCCTCACCATGGACTACGTACTATGCCAGGCCCTGCTAACAAGAGAGGGACACCCTTCTGGGTGAAAACGGATATGAATGACAGCATGTTGGGGAAGCTTCACTCAGCTGTCGAGCATCAGGTGTCCTGACAGAGACATTTGAAAACACTAGTTCACCTGTGCACCGGATGAGGCTTACATTATTTCCACACTTACAGATAAGAACGCTAGCAGCCTTAGAGTTCCTGCCACCCTCGCAAGGTAACAATATGTGGTTAAAATAACACCTCGTATTTGGATTATCGGACTCCACAGTTTGTACTGTTATTGTGAGCACTACTTTCCAGTATAAAATTATTTAGAGGCATGTGAAAAGGGTTGATATGTAGGCAGCATTAAGAAAGCAGTTCTGGAATTGTATCATTATTGAATTTTAAATTGTTCAAAAAGGAAAAGAGTAGATTATTGGAGTTCCTCCTTTACTTGCAAAATCAAGATGGGACGGTAAAATTATATTGTCTGACTTTTGTAAGCAGATTTCTGAAATGCGTTGACTTCTCCCTGCCAGCCCTGCTGCCCAGTGTTGTTTGCCTGTGCTGAAAATGTTTATATCTCCTGCTTTGGTATTTTCTGTGCATTGATGTGTTTGTCTTTCCTTACAGACTTAAATTTTGTCGCTTAACAATCAACTTTGTTTGTATTTCTAAGAAGACCAGAGTCACTTGTCAGCATAATAAACCATTGATGCTTATGAAAGTCCAACTCTCCTGTTAAAGAGAGTGATTTCTGCATTTGACATTTGAAACAGTAGGAAGGAGGCTCAGATGGTAATGTCACCAAGTTCCCTGAGCACAGTGGGCAGCTCTGTAAAGTCACTGCTTGGAGGTGGACAGCACAGGCTCGTGGGTTTGGGTACTGATAATTTTTTTTTTTTTTTTTTTTTTTTTTTTTTTTTTTTGGTTTTTCGAGACAGGGTTTCTCTGTGGCTTTGGAGCCTGTCCTGGAACTAGCTCTTGTAGACCAGGCTGGTCTCGAACTGATAGTTTTAATGCAAGATTTACTGCAGCAGATTGACAATTTAAAGATCTCTCTCTCTCTCTCTCTCTCTCTCTCTGTGTGTGTGTGTGTGTATGTGTATGAGAGAGAGAGACAGACAGACACACACATACAGAGAGAGAGAGAGAGAGAGAGAGAGAGAGAGAGAGAGAGAGAGAGCGAGAGCACATTTTACCTCTCCTATTCTTTGAAGTCTGTGGAGAAGAGAACACCTTCCCAAAGGTCAGAATTCATTTAAAAGAAAGACAGAGGGAAGGAGAGAGAGAGGGAGAGCCAGAGAGATCATCAAATGAGGAAGTGATTTCTCTAATTATCAGAAACAGGAGCGGAGAAATAATGGCCGAAGTTCACCTCCCCATGGGGGAATGAATCATCAAAATAACCGGTGGAAAACAAGGTTGTGCAACCGTGAGCAGTGTGTGTCCCCGGCTGGTGGAATTTTTAGAAAGGCAGCAGTTTGGGCTCATCACTGTGGTTCATGATTGCACACACCTGTTCGGGGCATGGATTTTGCAACCCCCAAAAAAGGGGAAACTGAACTCACAGCTCCTCCTGAGCTGTGCAAAATAGCAGAAAACCACAGCTGCTCAAGCAGTTAACAGATATCAGTAAAATACCCGTGTTACATAATTAAGGATAACGTTCTTGAAGCATATGGGCTGAAGGTATTATACTCTCATTAAAACTTTAGGTAGCAAACAATTTAGCATATTCTTCTACTCTCTTAGAGTTGAATTCTATAATAAATGTTTGTCATTAGCCATGCTGTTAACCAGGTTACTAAATAATACATGAAGACAATGGCTGATGAAGTATAGACAGTTCTGAGGTTTGGGTACAAGTGACATAGAAGCATAGAGATGAGCCATGGGAGAGTTTTTCTCACTGACTTGGTAAGTAGACACATTGGATGGCTTACGTAAGATGGGAAGGGAGTTCATGTGTTAGCCCAGCTTGTCTGTAATCTTAGAGAAATGGCAACTGACAATTTAGGGCTTTTTTTTTCTGTTTAAATATATGATATGTAGCCATCTTCTGTGAACTGCCAATCCTGGGGAGGAAGACGGATGAGTGCAGTACAAGCCTCAAACATACTGTGTCCTTGCAGAGATAGATCAGATCGCTGGGGAAGAGGAGTGATGGATAAGGCCAGGTACGGCCTAAATCAAGGCTTAAAAATGTATGCTTTTGCCAAAGGGCGCTGTTATTGATGATGAAGAACAAGGAAGAGAAGCATCTCTTGTGAACCGCTAAGCAGGTGTTTGCTCCCTGGGGAAGTGAAGGAAACCCATCCCTGACCTGATGTAACCTAGAGGAAAGAACTTCTTTTGGTTTTGCTTCTCTGCTTGGTGTCCAAGCCAGTGTGTTATCTAGGGTAAAAGAGTATGGACGGCCTTTGGATGTCCCTAAGGGAAGAATGACCACTTTATGAAGCCAGTAAGGTCATCTAGTGATCTTATTTCCTAGTGCACATGAATGTGAAAGCTGGTAATAGGATAAACATGATATTTGGAATGTTTCTAGAGCACACTTAGGGCAACTGGCAAGGCTGACATAGCTCTTACTGATTTGTCTGCTTATGAGTGGACAGGATGCCAGCCTGGCAGTTTGCATTGGCAATAAATCACCACTAGACGTTTTATTTAAAATTTGGCACTGACTTGGAAGAGGTGAGGGATTGTCAATTTGTTTTTATTTTGAGGCCAGGCACAATCATAACACAAACAGGCCACCTGGAAACTTTAGCACATGTGAAAATGCGTGGCCCCGGTCCGTGGCTATTGCATGCTTGGCTAGAGTCAGGAAGGCTAAATGAGAGAGCAAGCAGCCCTGACCAGGAAGACCCTGGCAGACCTGTGCAGCCTGAGGCAGCCTTGCTGGAAAACACACTGGTTCTGAACATGTGATATAGGAAGGGAATCATGACCATAATAGAGGAGATAAAATTTGGTTTCCTCTTTTATTGGGAGGTTCTCACAGGGAGCATTAGGATGTACAATCAGTACATTCCATCCAAGAAATCACTCCAACAATGAAGTTTATGCATCTGGCTGGCTCGCTCCCTCCTTCTTCCACCTAATGTCTCTTCTTGTTCTTTCACTCTTCCCTTTTTTTATTTTTGTCTTGGATTTCCCTTTTAAAATGGTAAATTGTGATAAATGCCTCACAGTTTTGAGTGAAAAATATTTTGAGGTAGGGACAGGAGATACTACTCAGTGTAGAATTATTGCCTAGCATGTAAGAAATTCTACGTTCAGTAATGCTGCACACACACATGCATCTCCATGTGTGTGAATGCATACACAGGTGTACACACACACACACACACACACACACAGATATGCACACAGAGGATAAAGCTTACCTTGGACTCTTACTGCTACCCCAGTGACAATAGTTAAGACCCACTCCCAACTCTCACCAGTTACACGATTTTCTGAATTTTCTTTAAGGCTATACAACATTGCTGGAGAACTTATTTTAGTTTTTCCATATGAGTTATTTAACCCTCCCCTAGGAAAGTCATATTTCAAATACACCGATTTACTGAGACACCAGCCTTCTTGTCTTCACTTCCATGTAATATTTATAAACCTCAATTGTACTCCACGTTGTTGCTATGCAAACTATTAGGATCACTTAAGTATATTTCTATGAGTGGCTGCATTTTTTCACTTAGTAGACATATGCAATTCACTCACGAAGCTACAGATATTTAATGGGCCCAACTTGGCTTTCAAAGAGCTGAAAATCATTTCTTTTCCCTGATTTCATATGTATAGTTTTGGTAACATTATCTACTAAAATGTAGGAAAACTATGTGCTCTGGTTTCTTCTTGGTGAAATCATTTGGAATGATGTAATGGTCTAATGTAAATGAGGAAACCATCCCAATGGTGTACTCAGGCACTCAGCACTCGGCAGCTCTCCTGGTATTTAGGACTTTGCACTTAAACGATATATGGTATTAATCACTCAGAAAAAAATGACTGCATTAGATATCTGACTGTAAGGGTTTTTCTTTGAATTTAGATACGTAGTCTTGTAAATAGAGACTGCTTTTTATTTCCCAATCACCCAGACCCAAATAATCACACAGAAGCTATATTAATTACAACTCTGTTTGGTCTATTAGCTCAGGATTCTTATTAACTAACTCTTACATCTTAAATTAAACCATTTCTATCAATCTGTGTGTCACTACAAGGCTGTGGCCTACTGGTAAGGTTCTGGCATCTGTCTCCTTTGGCAGCTACATGGAATTTCCATGACTCTGCCCACTCCCTCTCTAATTTCTGTTTGAATTTCTTGCCTGACTTTATTTTGCCCTGCATAGGTTGAAGCAGCTTCTTTATTAATCAATGGTAATAAAACACATTCTGAGCACACAGAGGGGAGTCCCACATCATCTCCCATTTTCTGTCTGAATAAAAAGGAAGGTTTTAACTTTATCATAGTAGAATTACATATAACAAAACAGGTATCAAGCAAGAATTATAGTTATAATATTTAGTTCATTTACATTTGACAAATTAAGGAAAACACTCTATCATCTCTCCTGTCTTGTGAATCTAAACCTTTATATCTAATCTATATTTTATTATAACCAAGGAAAACTATAACTCTCTATCTTCAAATCTTCAAAAACTCCAGAAGGATATAATATTACCTAAGTAAACAGGAAATTCATTGTGAGCAACTTCCAAAACTCTAGAATTGTCAAAGACATCTCACCTGGATAATCACCCAAAGTTCTTCTGTAATGTTGGGGCATCCGTTTTTAGCCTACAGGCAAATACTATCTGGCAGACTTTTCCATAAAGCAGGAAATTTGAAGATCTGTTCTGCCTTGTAATGGCAAAGCTTATCAGTTGCTTTCTTCTATGTCCTGCAGTATGTCTGATAGTTTCGTCTGTGAAGCAAAAACCCTGAAGGACTATCTTGTCTTTTGGAGAGTTCAGCAGCTACTTCTCTGTGGGTTCTGAATGTCCAGTTCATACAGCATATGCATAAAGCAGTACAGGCAATAACAGTTTCTTGCCCAAATTCCTAGCAAACACCATAAGGAACCTGTTCAATGCCCATCATTCTTTGTGAATTGGTGCTGCCAGAAGCAGACATGTCTCCCTGTTGAGAAAAGTCTAAGTTCTTAAAACATTTTAAATGCCATGTGTTGTATGGAGGTCACTTGTTGCTTTCCACACTTAGCCCCAAAACAATCACACAGAAACCATATTATTTAAGTCATTGCTTGGCCCATTAGCTCTAGCTTCTTACTGGCTAACTCATATCTTAATTTAACCCATCTCCATTAATCTGAGTATCACGTGGCTGTGGCTTACTGGGTAAATTTCCCAGTGCCTGTCTTGGGTGGGGGTTACATGGCTTCTCTCTGACTCTGCCCTTTCTCTCAGCATTCTGTTTAGTTTTCCTAGCCTAGCTCTGTTTCCCTATATAGCTCTGTTTCTGCTATAGGCCCAAAGCAGTTCCTTTATTAACCAAAGATATTCACAGCATATAGAGGGAGAATCTCATATCAGCCATGTTCTGTAGGTCTTTGAAAGATTTGAAGAACACCTATCCATCTGAACTATATCTCTGTACATCTAGAAAACCTAACTACCATGACTATAAATTTGACTATTATGGATGACTACCTATTAATCTGTATTTCTTAACCATACATTACATTTTTAAATAAGCTGCACCATACCTTAAACAAGAGCATAAATACATATGTTTAGTGTAGCAAATTGACCTTATGCTTTTATCAATAGACCAAAGTCATACCAATGTAAAGTGTTCATCTCTATATATCATATCCCCCTTATTTTTTTCTTTAGAAAGACCTTGACTGTGACCATTATCCATTTATTATCAACCTCCTTTAAATGGAAACAAACAATTATAAACAATCATCTTGGGAATTTAGGCATAGTTTTCTCTAAACTGCTTCCTGCTGCTTGCTAGATGAAGTATTTTTAGGGTTTATGGAGACCTTTCAAAGGGTCTTATTCCATCAAGCCACATTATCCTAGAAGGAATCCACAGGTTCTCATCTTCTGTGGAAATAAAAGCAGACCCCCTTTTCCAAAATAACAAATGCTTAGACTCAAATTTTGAAGTCAAGATACCTTTAAAATAAATATGTTGATTTAGCTTAGCAGCCCTCAGAATCAAATGTCTCTCTGCAGTCAAAAAATTCAAAGAAAACACAATAATATGCATAATCTAGACTCTGTGTACATATTCCATGTTTATGTGGCTTATTTTTCTTTACTCTATGATTGTTTGTTCTCTTTTATATTGCTTTTACTGTCTCTTTAAAGACTTTAAAAACTTATATTTTTAAAACCATTTACTTTTTTTTATTACTATCTATATTCTCTTTCCTCTCTCTTCCAAACCTTCATACATTTTTAAAAACACAGTATGACTTGTTCAGAGGTTTACTTTTGTCTGAATCTGTCCCTATTGCATATCTGTAATAATTTTCTGATGAGGAGTGCCTTTTTCTTTTTTAATGCTAAGTGGGCATGGTTAGGACCAACCCTGTAGTCCAGCCTATTGGCTTCACCCTATCCAACATGGCAGAGATATGTTCAGTGCCTCTACTAGTCATGCTCATTGCCCCGATTCCAAGGATACAGTGGGTCTATATTGCCATTAAGCAACTAGTAGCATGCTGCTCACAAACCCCATTCAAGTGCAGGACCTCCCAAAAAAGCCAGAGCAGCAGTCTCTTAAAGAAGCTATGCAGTTTTTGTTGCTAATACTGAGTCAGGAAGCCTTCTCTCTCTCTCTCTTTTTTTTTTTTTTGGTTTTTTTCAAGACAGGGTTTCCTTGTAGTTTCTAGAGCTTGTCCTGGAACTAGCTCTTGTAGACCAGGCTGGCCTCGAACTCAGAGATCCGCCTGCCTCTGCCTCCCGAGTGCTGGGATTAAAGGCGTGTGTCACCACCGCCCGGTTAGGAAGCCTTCTCTTAAAGGAGCTGCACCTGTGCTCAGTGCCAGCAAACAGACTATCTAAACATATGTGACTACCAAGAAGCTAAGCTTGGCTCCTGTTTTTGTGTGTATACAAGTCCTCTTTTTTCCTCTTTTTCTTTTTTTTTAGATCTTATGTAGATCCATGCCCCAGAAGGTGGGTGCCATTTTGTAAACAGAGACTGATTTTTTTTTTTGTTTCCCAGCTGCCCAGACCCAAACAATCACATAGAAACTATATTAATTACAACATTGTTTGGCCAATAGCTTAGGCATATTCCTAGTTAACTCTTACACCTTAAATTAACCCATTTATATGTGTATAGTCATGAGGCTGTGGTCTACTGGTAAGGTTCTGGCATCTGTCTCCTTTGGCAGCTACATGATATCTTCCTGATTCTGCCTACTCTCTCTCTATATTGCAGTTTGGATTTCTTGCCTGACTTTATTCTGCCCTGACAAAGGCTGAAGTAGCTTCTTTATTAACACATGATAATAAAGCATATTCAGAGCATACAGAGGGGAGTTCCACATCATAGCCTTACATTGTTTACAAAATCTTCACAAAAGTTTTCTTATGAATGTAATTGGTTTTGTTGTTGCAATGTCCCATGCTCTGTCTGCTGTTAGTTGAAGATATTCATAAAAGGATACGAAGAAAAGTAGAAAAATGAGGACCAGTCCCAGAGCAGCCACTTAAGGATCCCCACAATTGTGTTAGTTTGAGCATCTCAAATGGCTGCATTGAATTTCAGCTTAGCAAGTCCTCCCTCAGAAAAATCAAGATGCGGTATGTAGGAGACTACAGAGGAAAGCCAGTGTTTAGTATCCCTGGAGCCCCAAGAGATACAGGTCATAATGGGCATTTATATTTCTATATGAATTCTCTCAGGTAGTGTTTTGGAAGCAGTGACATAAAGATTTTCATCTTGGCTCCTGTTTCCATTATTTGTTTGGATTCTGATCTGGATGCCTCCTACCAGCTTAACACTGATATGTAGGTGTTTACAGGGTTTTATGGTGTTCTAAATAACCTGTAAATTTTAGGATATTGAGCTTTATGTATTTTACTTATTTTGTTCCTTTCTTATGTTATGGTTATTACAAAGCACAAATTGCATTTGTATGTGTTAATTAAAGTGTAACTTTAAATTAAACCTCACTTTGTGGATTCAGAATTTAAAAAATCCATGTCATTTTCTCCTCAAAGTTTTGAAGAAGTAGATAGCATAGTTTGTTTAAATAAAACAAGTGAGATATAAGATATGTTTTACATACATCTATGACTATATATATATATATATATATATAAAGATAAATTAGTGGAGAATCATAAATGTTAAGAGTATTTTATTTTCCGAGTAAACTGTCACTAATATCCATTGGGTTCTTTAAGTACAGAAGGGCACATCCATGTATGTCCATTCTGGCACTTGCCTTCTTGCTAACTCAAACAAAAATAGTCTCTGAGGGAGAGACCTGCAAGGCTGGTGCCAACTTCCCTAACATACCCAAGAATTTCTTTATATAGAACCTCCCATGTACTATTTTTTAATCTCTGGAATCTCAGGGATTTTCCCATCCCTCTACATGCTAGAGACATTCCAGGGCATGGCAACCCCCTGTTGGAGTTCTCAAACTCTTCTGTTTTATTTTTAAAATGAGGGCAGTGACTCTTTTCTGTGATAAGAATCCCAACGTGTATCACAGCACATCTGAAGACGATTGTGAGCTAGAGAAGCCAGTTCAATGAGCCATCAAGCATTGCTTAAGGTTGTGGGGAGGTGAGAAGAAGTACGTGGCAGCAATGCTGAGTGCTTTGAGTCATTCCCCATCATTCTGAGACCACGGTTCCCCATTGCCCAAGACACCATAAGTATTGAATCTTTGTTACTTCAAGTTTTAGTAGGTACAGTAGGCTTGAATTTTGGTAATACGTTTGCTTTCCACATAAGTAGTGACAATTTGGCTCTTGAGCCAGACCATTGTCATTTCTATGGCATTTATCCTAGCAACATCTCCCCTTTGCCCCATGTATGTGAAACTATTAATATATACTTGAAAATTCTATCCTATTTCCATATTTTGTTTGTGATGTGAACACCTCCCAGTCTTTACAATAATGCATAACACACAGCTCAGAGAACTCCTCCTCACTCATGAATATCTGAGTCTGCGATTCACACAAACCATACTTTTGTTTGACTCCAAAATGTGGGTGCCAAATGAATCTACTGCACTGGGCTTATGAACACTACCGCAACTGTGCAGCCACTATTTCTCTACTGGGAGAATTGTTTCAGCAGATAAACCATCTGGCTTGAAACACAGCCTTCTTTGAACATATTCCCCATTATGTTAGCTCTGCAACAATGTGTGCAACTATGCTCCAGGGGAGGACATGGTTAACAGAAATTCATTGTCAAACAATATCTTCTCTGTTATTCCTGGTAAATGTTAAAAAGAGAGAATCAAAATGCAAGACTTTAATTCTTTAAAAGATCATTGTGAATGTGTCAAAAGATGAGGAAAATACGGGAAAATATCTAATAAAAATATCAAAGAATGGTGTTTAATACGTGACCTTTTCTTTAAGGATTGCCCGTGTAGAACATGGTGACTTTTGCTGTATCATCAATGTGTCTCAGCAATGGCCTGTGTTCAGTAATTCCTTTTTTGCTAAGAATTTTTAAACACGAATTGGTTGGATGTAGTTCTAATATTCTGGAAAACTGGTACCTGTAACTAAAGATTCTGATGTGAGATTGGGTGTCACAAAGTGCTTTAGGAACCAGGGACACTTCGGGAATGTACAGATGACAGAAATTGTGTAGTGGTAATAGGGAGTACTCATAACCAATTAATGTAAGTTTGATTGAATAATCCAGACCAATTCAATGTTACTATTATGGAAACAAACTATATGGGAAAAAAGTTTAAAATTATATATTTTTACCTGGACATCTTTTAGAATGGTAAACCCGGGAAAGCTTGAATGAAGTTACAAGAAACTTAGTAAAAAACAAGTGAACATTTGAGAGACAAAACCTCTCTGTGTGGAGAGGAATGGAGCATTTGAGATGCTGGCCGGGAGGCTGTAGGGGCATCAGCAGATGACCGAAAAGAAGTGAAGTCAGGATAAATCCTGAGAATCAGTACAAAGTGCCCACCGTGGAGAAAGCTGCAGAGAGCAGAGCCCCTCTGTCCCTTGATGAGAAAGACTGAAGCACAAATGGCCATTGCTCTAAGGAACGAGAGAAATGGTGCGCAGATAGCAACCATGCTTTCTTCTTTCTTCACAGAACTTCCTGGAATGTCAAATACTCTTTGCTGCATGTTTGCTAAATGCTACTTAACGTGGTTATTTGTTCTTTCTTGCATCTCCATCACCTCTCTTGATTAGCTATGAAGATTTACACTACTCAACAAGTGTCTCAACTTTATATTTTCAACAAGTTTTGCTCTTCACTTTTTTCTAATTTTTTTTCCCCTAAATGAGAGAACTAGGGCTTAGAGTTAAACCACCCCTCCCATTTTACAGTTTTATTATTTTGGATAGCCAGTGCAGATATTAATCAATGGCTTTATTCCACATGCAGTCATTTCCAACTCTGGTGATTCCTAAGGGATGGATTCCAAAGAGGGGACTCGCTGAACCACAGTCACTCGCAGATGGACTCAGGAGGATCTTGTACAGGACTATCTACAGGGTATTGTAAACACAGACAAGAGAGCAGAGCTGGATTTAGGGCTGGGATTGTGAGTGGCAAAGCAAGCATTTAGCCTTCCTGGTATAACAAAGTGTCATGTTGTTAGTGAATAGAATATGTATTAATTTGGATTCTTTGTTTTTCTTACACTCATTCTAGGAAAAAGTCTTACAACTGCTCCTTAGAATCTGTCCTGCTGTATGGGAGAGAGAATGGGCAGAAATGTGGTCTGCTCTGCTTGCACTATCGTTTCTTTATACACAGATTCTTGATGCAGTCTGGGAAGCATGTTATCTGCTCCTAGAAGCTCTGGGGTCTTCTCGGTGCATTCCAGGACCATTAGTTGGAGCAGACACTCTATTAAGTTATACTGTGTCTATGTTTATGATGAGGAAGTGAACTCTGGAGTGTGTCTTTAGCAGGAAAAGAACAATCAGCAAATTAATGTGCTGGACTTCTATGAAGTCTTTGGTAAAGGTTAATGATCATGCCACTGCTATACTGTCTGCTGCTGTGAGGATCATGTTTAACTCGGGAGCTTGGGCTTGTGGTCTCCAGATCTATATGAGTGAGTAAAATGCACTCATGCTGTGCTGGAAGGACAGATCTTGCTATTGCTCAATATTAAGAGGCTATTTGATTTACGAACTTCCCAACCCTCCTGGAATTCCATAGATATTTGTTTTGTGTCTATTGCTATCTCCCTGTGTATATGAAGTGCTCAAAAGTGTGACTTTAATCTTGAAGTGCTGAGATTTTTCCCAGAAATAGTCTGGTGAAAATGTTTGCCAAATCCTTAATTTTTATAAGACAAAATTCAACTAATCTTCCCTGTAAAACTTAAAGAATGCATCTTTTCTTCAGGATGATCAGAATTGGGTCAAGGAAATATTTGGTGCAATACAGATAAAGTTGAACATCCCTACATTTAGGGAGAATTTAAAAATTTATTGATTGTTGTGATGATGATGGTGATTATGGTGATGTGTGTGGTGGGTGTATGGTGTGCATGTGCATGTGCATGTGTGTGTGTGTGCACGCACGCGTGTTTGCATGAGTGCCAGAGCTAGCATGGAGGGCAGAGGATGTCTTCTGGAAATCTGTTCTCGTCTTACACTATGAGTTGGGTACAGGGAGGAGAGCGGTTGAATTTAGGTCCGACAGCTGTCATAATGAGCACTGTTAACCACTGAGCAATCTCCCTGGCTCCTGGAAGCAATTTAAGCGAACAGCTTTGGGAATTGAAAAGACACATGCCCAGTGCCCAGAGTTACAAGGATGAGACTGTAAGGGAATCTCTGAGAAAGTTTTGTCCCCAAAGGGGGCAGATAAGAGGACAGTAGTGAATACTTTACGTCTTTACTGCCTTCTGCACTTCTTCAAGTAAACTGTCTTCTGACCCTTCTCAGCTGGATAGAGAAAAATCATTGCAGCTTATTCAGGTATATGGCCCACCCCCGCCTTAAATGAAAGAACAGGAAACCTAGTGGCTCAAAGCAGACTTTATGAACTTTGTTGGCCGTCACTCTTTTCCTAGGCAAACTAAACAATAGTTAAAGTTAAAAAAAAGGCAACAAAACCCAAAGACTGAACAAACTCCACTAACTGCGCTGAGGTGTCAGTGTGGAGGGCAGGTAAGGTAGATTAATAACAGACCACTCCTAACAAGGTTTGGGCTCTTACTGTCAGAGGGTAATAATTAATGATCAAGTGTTAATGGAGATACTGGGCTGTTGATGTCATTAATTCAGCTCAGTGGAGCCAGTTCTGCCTGGGACCTGCCACAGCTGTCACTGCCTTGGCTTAATTATTCTAGTGCCTTCAGGCTTTTTGCTTTCATTTTTTTCCTCTCTCCCCCTCTCCCCTTACTAACTATAGGACATTATGTTTCCACTGACACAAAATTATGAAGAGTGTCCAGCTCTCTGGGCAGTGCCAAGTCTAGAGGACGTGGACACCCAAAGGCAACAAAGGAGACCAGAACTTTTTGCTTGGATGAAAAGACGGAAGATGCCGAAGAAAGGCCATGTTTCAAAAGCCCGATGGTGCAGATACAATTTGGGGCTCTTTATGGATTTGTATGTTGATCGTGAACTCTGAGATGTGGAAAATGTCAAAGTGCTCACCCTCTCCCAGAGTCTAACAAAGGGAACATAGAAAGAGTGGTTTCCGAACGCTGGTGAAACATGATGCTGTACCATCACTTTTCTCCACGAAGGGACCAGGAAGTCAGCTTCCGTAGGCCAGTGAAAGCAGCAAAAACAGTGAGAGAAAGGCCTGGGATGTCAACAATCCATCATGGTAGTGCACGGATCTGCCTGTTGTGCACTGAAAGCTTTCTTGCCTTTCTTTAAACTTGTGATGCTTCTATCTTGCACTGCTTTGAAAACTGCTTTTTTTTTTCTTTCCCTGCTTCCAACTGCTATTTTGATCTTTCTCTTCAGTTTTCATGGAAAATTTACTTAATTGATTTTGTAAGATGCCCATTTTCCAAATTTTCTAATTAAGAAAAATAATCTGTTTTTAAGACATTTTTTTTTCTACTTCTGATGAGTTCAGCTAAGCTCCTGTGTCCTGACAGGATGTTGCTTGACCCGCTTCCAGGCCAAAGTACTTAAAAAATGCCAGGCACTACAGCAATGTGAAATCTCTCTCCGCACTGCACATGGCTAGTTAAAATAATTGAAGCTCTTCGAATTTTTATATGTGTTCAAATTTGGAAGGGATTGGTTCTGAGCATGTGTAGGACACCATGATTTAAAGTTATTAGAGTCTCTTCCATTTATCCCGAATGCTTCGGCTTGAGTGTGACAGGGGGAACTTAACTGGGAATTTTAAAAGTTATTCAACATTGCCATTACTCTCAGATGATCAGGTGATCAGAATTATGGACACTTGCTTGCTGTTTTTTTTTTTTAAAAAAAAACCATTGTGAAAATGTCTTTATTTTTAGATCCAAAAGATATTATTAGCCCACTAGAAAAGACTTAAATGAACCACTTAAAATGCACCACAACCCAATTTTACTTCCACTATCAGAGTTCCCACTGATGACCTGATTATAACCACGGTTTTAAAGCCAAATCTGAACATTTGGCTTGGAAAAAAATTGCTGTCTCCTAGGCCAAGCATGGAGAAATAAGTGTTCAGGAAAACACCGGATGGACTCTGACAATGTCACGGTCTGTAGTAGTCCAACCTTGGAAATGATGTAGGTTTTACTCTAAAAAGGGGGGGGGGGAATTGAAGTATTACATAAATGTTCGTTTTTATTGCACAGTTTATTGTTAAATGTCTTAAATAAAATACCTTTATTAAAAATGATTTCACATAACAAGTCATATTGTAGTATCTGTAGATGAAATATGTCTCCATTTCTAATGTCCCCTTTGCTCTGGTGGAATCTGAACCGAGCACAAAGATAGATAGCTTTGAGGAGTTCTTGGGTGATTTACTTGGTCACTTGATGTTCCTTTACTATTCCTTGGGGGTCTTTTACCAAAAGATATTCTCTGAACAGGAACAATGTAATTCTCCTGAGTGTCTTGATGTCAAGGCTCTAACATGAAAGGTGTATTTATAGTTTAAAAGTTTAACATATAATGAAAACATCTAGTCATTAAGAAGTCAGTTACATTTCTGAACAAGTTTTACTTGTGCCTCTCAAAGTCACAGGGATATTGTTTTGTTTGCTTTAGATGGAGGTGACAAAGGGGGAAATTCCAGACTATCTCCCAGTCAATTCATTTCCTTCGCAAGTGTTTTTATTTTGATAAAACTTAGGATAAGTTGATTATAGATTTGAGATTTTTAAAATCCCTATCCTGAACTTGGAGTTCAAACTATTGTGGCCCATGAAAACCATCTGATCTTAGGAACTAGTTTTTATGAATCCCCATATTTTTATCAGAGCATAAACTTACTAGGATTAGAAATAGAAAATGCTAATTGTAGAAGGCATGCTATATTTGGGGTTTCTGTAGCCCTAAGGATTTAGGCCCCTGAGCTATGAAAACTCCCACATTTGTTATAAAAGTCAACCTTTGCACTAAAATTTATTATTAGTTTGAAACTTTGGAAAACGTTTCATGCTCATATATTGTCATTCTCCTCTATTGCTCTACTTTTTTTGTGTTGAATTTTGATGGGAGTAATAAGGCCAAAAGAATTTGTTCAATTGTTTGTGCCTTTACTAGATTAAAGCTATATCAACAGACTAGTGTTATACTATTAAATAATTGAAGCAACCTTATTTAGGTCACAGATAGAATTAGCATAGTCTATGCTAAACCCATGAGAATACATAGCAATCACCTTGTCCTGGACTCAACTAGGTCTGTTTGGGAGCTCTTGAGATCTAGGAAAGTTATTTGTAAAGACTAAGAGACTGTTTGTATTTAAATGCTTGATTTATTCAGTAGTTCTAGCTAATTAAAAACAATTAAAACATACATTAGCTGTGTTTAGAATACATAATTTAAAATAAAGAATGACATTATTTTATTAGTAACACTGGAAAAAATTGCACTTCAAATGACAAGGGCATTAGTAAGCATACCATATGTAATGGCTATGGCCATTAGCTCCTGCACCATACCCATCAGATCATACAATAAGCATCTCTTAACCCTGGGGGATAAGTAAGGGGATTCTTAGGCTAAAGCTCACCATCATTTTCAACTGCTTTCAGATTTAGGGAAAGATTAATTTAGCAAATCCCATTTAATCATAAGAAAATAAGTCCTAAAGAGAGAAAGGACAAATAAGAAATACATGACACTGGAAGGAAGATATAAATGACTTCCTTCCGTAGATATAAATATAAGGAATATAAATGGCCTGTTTGTAGGTATAAATGCCTTTCTTAAAATGTTTAAAGGGAATGTGATGAATAGATTTAACTTTATAAAAATGAAAAAAAAGATTGTTTTTCTGTATATAAAAATGCCAAAATTGGGATGAAGAGATGGTTCAGTCATTAATGGCTTGCTAGTAAAGCTTGAGAATGGGCTCACATCTTAGAACTCACTAAAATTTTTGAGTTGGGATAGTAGCCCTCCTGTAATTCTAGCGTTGGAGGGAGGGGACTAAGGATCCCAGAGCAGGCTGGCCAATGAGACTGAAACTGTCTTCTTGGGAGCTTTGGTTTTGACTGAGAGAGCGTGCCACAGTGACACAAAGTGGAGGAGTGAGGAAACACGATGCCTGACATCCGCTGTAGGTCACCATGCACACAGGTAAATATGGGTTTTTACACGCTGCACATGTGCACACGTGTGATTTGGGAGTCCCCTATGTGTATTGCTTGTATTGGTTAATGAATAAAGAAACTGCCTTGGCCTGATAGGGCAGAACTTAGGTAGGAGAAGACAGAACTGAATTCTGGGAGGAAGAAAGCAGATTCAGAGAGAAGCCATGGATCTATCAAAGACAGACACTGGGGATTTTACCTGGTAAGCCACTACCATGTGGCAATACACAGATTAATAGAAATAGGTTAAACTAAGTTGCAAGAGTTAGCCAATAAGAAGTTAGAGATAATGGGCCAAGAGGTAATTTAATTAATGTAATTTCTGTATGGTTATTTCAGGGCTAAGCTAGCCATGCAGTCAGGAACTGGGCAGCAGGATGAACAAGTGTATATTATCAGTTAAGTAAATGATAAACACACTGCAATCCACAGATCCAGAGAGGCTAAGTAACAAGGAGGGTTCAAGGAGGATGCATGGATCTCCTGGGGAAGGAGAAATAAAATAGAATAGATTTTGTGTGTAGAATCACAGCAGCTGTGGATGGGAACATGACAGATCAGGTATGTGTAATGGAATGGAGGGAGACAGCAGGGAAAAGATTGTTGGAATTGGAGAGCATTTGTTGGGTTATGTGGAATCCTAGTGCAGTGGAAACTTCCAGGAATCTAAGAGAGTTAATTTAGTTGAGACTCCTAGTAATGGAGAATCAGGACCTGAACATTTATCTTCTGTAACTAGGAAAGGATTGCAGTGGTAAGACTGGTGCACCAACTCAGTCTTAAAACCTTCAACCTACAATCTGAACATGTTGGGGCAATGGTGGTGTTGAACCTGTGGGGGTGGCCAACCAATGACTGTTCTAATTTGAGGACCAGGCCAAGAGAGGGACCCCATGCTGGACACTACCTGAATGTTCAGGACCCAGGGTCTGGATGGCTCTGAGAACTATGACAGGAAAAAGTCAATGAAGTGATTCCTAATGATACTCAGCTGTACTTATCGATTGGTGCTTTGCAATTCAGTTTATCACAAGGTTGACAAACATGAGGCCTTTATTAATAAAACAAAAATTGCATTATTTAAATGCTGAAAATACAACCCAGTTTAAAAAATTCAGTGGGCCCTGAAATAAATAAAGAGTCACACCTTGTTCATAAACAAAAGGTGATGTTCTAAAATGCCCTTTCTCTCCAGGTTTGCATTCTGACAAGAAAAATATACAAATCTTGTTAGGATTTCATGTAGATTTCAACAAGGTGATTCTAAAATTAACATGGAAAATCAAAATCTGTAAAGAAGGACCTAGAACACCCAGTCTCAACACCATAAATGGAGTAAGCCATACTTCTCATTTTAAATATAGTCACAGCTTTGTAGAAATTAGCAAGTATGATTTTGATAATACATCAGACACAGACCAAGAGCACATGACAGTAATTTCAGAGATGGATTCATATGTTGTCAGTCACACATTATGGAGAAGCATAGCATTTCCAACATATTGTACCAGCAAACTAATAAAGTACTGGTAACTAAAGTTGACCCATTACTTAATTCATTTTTTAAATGAAGTAGAACTGTATTTTAGAATTAAAAACAGAACTGCAAGCGAAAAACATTCTAAAATAAAGGATGGCAAAAAGCACACTATGAATTGGCAAGGCAAATATTTCTTAGATAAGATAAAAAACAGATACCACAAAAGAAAAAGTCATAATTTAGAATTTATTAAAATTTAAAATCTCTTCTCTTTTAAAATAATGTGAAGAAAATGGAAACTGAAAAATATATATATTCAAAACACATTTGGTAAATGGGTTGTATCCAGAACTCTGCATACAAGAGCTCTTATAACTCAATAAAAAATTGAAATCAACCAAATAAAAAACAGGCAAACTATTAGCGTAGCTCATCAAAGCCAAGATATAGATGCCAAACAAACATGTGAGTGAATGTATAACATCACTAACCTTCCTATATACTTTTTATTATTTTATAAGTTAATGGTTTTGGTTTTCATTAATTGTTACATACATACATATGTATGGATATATGTGTGTGTATGTACCCCTACATATGTAAGTACTACCTGCTCAGTCTTTTATAAGGTTACTTGCTTGCATATTTTCAGGGTTAAGAATTTAGTATTGGACAAGGAATTAGTGTGCTTTTTCCTGGGGAAGACTATTGCTCCCACTCTCAGCATTCTTTAGTTGCTTCATTAGTTCATGGTGTAGGGTTGAGGCAGCCTGGGTTTGTGTCTATTGCCATCTCCGTTCAGCTCAAGTTTAGATAGCTGTGCTGGTGAGACTCTAGAGGTACATCTGACATCTCCAGGAGACACAACCTCACAGAAAACTCCCTTCTTCACGAGGGATGAAGATATATACATATCTGTGGGTATAAGGGCAAATATTTAGAATATAGTTAGGGATTATGCTGGTTTAGTAAGGAGGTAATTGTAGGTTCTTGTTTAAGATCCTTGACTTCACTAGCTTCAGGTCATTGGTGAGGTTTTCAGTACCAGGCATGATTTCCTTCATGTTGAACAGATCTTAAGTCCAATTAGAGACCTGTTGGTTACCATTAAAGCATGTATGCCACTACTGCATTCTTAGTGTAGTACAAGGTTGCTAGTTCATTTCCTTACCCAATTTGTTTTAATGAGGCTGTTTGTTTGTTTCCCGGCCGCCTGGAAGCTTGGACCCAAAATAATCACACTAAAATTGTATTAATTAAGCCACTGTTTAGCCCATTAGCTCTAGTTTCTTACTGGCTAACTCTTACATTTTAATTTTAATCAATTTCTATTAATATGTATATCGCCACATGCTCCGTCTGTCCCTGGCAATGGCTACATGGCATCTCCCTGACTCTGCCTTTTTTCTTCCAGCATTCAGTTTAGTTTTCCCCACTTAGCTTTGCTCTACCCTATCACAGGCCCAAAACAGCTTCTTTATTAACCAATTGTATTCACAGCATGCAGCATACAGAACAGAATCCCACATCACTTCCCTTTTCTGCTTAAATGAAAAGAAAGGTTTTAACTTTAACACAAAAATTACATATAATAGGTCATCGAGCCTATAATTCGGGATCCCTGAGAAGATAATAAGAAGAACCTCCACCTGGCGATAGATGAAGAAAATGACTGAGCCCCACATTGGAGCACTGGACTGAGCGCCCAAGGTCTTGATGAGGAGCAGAAGGAGGGAGAACATGAGAAAGAAAGTCAGGACCGTGAGGGGTGCGTTCACCCATGGAGACGGTGGGACAGAACTAATGGGAGATCACCAACTCCAGTTGGAATGGGACTGATGGAACATGCGACCAAACCGGACTCTCTGAATGTGGCCGATGGTGGGAGCTGACTGAGAAGCCAAGGACAATGGCGCTGGGCTTTGATTCTTCTGCATGGACAGGCTCTGTGGGAGCCTTCTCAGCTTGGTTGATCACCTTCCTGGACCTGCGGGGAGTTGGGAGGACCTTGGTCTAAACATAGAGTAGGGAACCCTGATGGCTCCTTGGCCGAGAGAGGGAGGGAGGGGGTATGGGTGGTGGGTAGGGGAGGGAAGCGGGAGGAGGAGGGGAGGAGATGGAAATTTTTAAATATAAAAAAAATAAACCATAAAAAATTACATATAAGTATTATAGTTACAATAATTATATTTACTTTATCATTCATCATAACTAAAAGAGCTATAATTATAAATATCTATTCTTCAACTTTATCAAAGACTCCAGAAGGATATAATACTACCTAAGTAAACAGAAAGTACATTGTAAACAACTTACAAAACTCTAGAATTGACAGAGACATCTCACTGCCTGGACAGCTCGGTACCTTATTTGGTGAGGCAGTTACATCTTGTTTCTACTGTGCCTAAGTCACAACTGTGGACTGTGCTTTCCTCTTCCCAGAATTCTCATTGCCCCACCTCTACTTCCTGCCTGGTTACCTTGCTTATACTTCCTGCCTGGGTACTGGGTAATCAGCATTTATTTAGAATATAAGTGACAGGGTACAGACCATTGTTCCACAGCATTTATTAACCTATATTTCTTAATTACACATTACATTTTTAAATGAGCTGCACAAACACAATACCTTAATCAAGACCAGAAATATACATATAACAAAATTAATCTTAAATTTGTATCAGTAGACCAAGATCCATACCAATGCAAATCTTTATAGCATATCCCCCCATAAGTGTAAAGAAACATCATTTATAAACAACCAATTAGGGAATTTGAGTGTAGTTCTCTCCAAATTGCTTCTTGCTTTTTATTGAGCAAAATATTTTTGGTGGTGTTCATATTGACTTTTAGGGGATTTTGGTCCATCAAACAACATTAGCCTAGTATGAATCCACAGGTTTATATCCTCTGTGGAAATAAAAGAACTTCTTCTCCAAAGCAACAAATCCTTAGACCTAAATTTTGGAATTAAGATACCTTTAAAATATATATGTAGGTTTAGCTTAGCAGCCCATACAATGAAATATCTCTCTGTACTTAACTCCTATGTAATCAAAAAATTCAAAGAAAACACAATGATATACATAATCCAGACTCTCTGTGTTTATTCCATTTTTACATGGCTTATTTTTATATATTCCTTTAATCCATGGCTGTCTGTACTCTGTCTCTTTAAAGATTTTGTTTTATTTGTTTTTTAAGATGATTTACTTCTTTTTTTTTTAAATTTTTTTTTCTCATTTTTTTATTCAAGATTTCCATCTCCTCCCCTTCTCCTCCCCCTTCCCTCCCCTTTCTAACTCTCAATACTCATTTTCTTCTCTCTTCCAAGCCTCTGTACATTTATCCAACAATGTGACCCATTTAGAGGTCTTTCTCATATGAATTTGTCTTTATTACATTTATATAATCCTTTCCTGACCAGAGCTGCTTCTTAAAAAGCTAAGTGACATTACTACGACTAAGGCTGCTTTGCCTTTTGGCTCTACCCAGTTCTATATATCAGAGGAAGTTTGTTCATTTCCTGTGAGCCATCCTTTGGGTCTGGTCACATCAGGTCTCTGTTGCCATTAAGCAAGTTGTAGCACTCTGCTCACAAATCCCTTTTAAATGCTCTGCCTCCTGAAACAGCCAGAGTTCACATGGGTAGCATGGCCCAGGAAGCCACCATTTCAAAACCATGCAACTTTTTTTTTGCTACTGCTGAATCAGGAAGACCTCTCTTAAAGGTGCTGCAGCACAATGCCAGCAAGCAGAGCAAGAAGCTATGTTAAACTCTGGTTTTTTTTTTTTTTTTGTATGTGTAGAATTCCTTTTTAAGCTTTTTCAGGTTTTACATGGCTATAGTAAATAACCATGTTGTAGTACCAATTTGTAGTATGAGGTCGCTTGTTTGTTTCCCAGCTGCCAGGCAGCTCAGACCTGTAATAGGATTATTGTGCCATACTGGTCATTTTTGTGGTTCATAAGTATCAGCATTGGGTGAGACTCTTGCTTGCTTTTCTAGCCTGGAGTTTGTATGGTACCTTTTGGCACCTTGAAAGCTAGTTTTAAGGGAGAAGAATTCAGGTCAGTTTCTGTTCAGGGGCCTCTGGGCACTATGTCTGAAGTGTATGATGTCTTCAGGAATTGGGGTTTACTTTCCATCTGCAGGGTAACCAAGGGCAGTAACAATAAGCTGTAATATTTTGTGGAGTTCCTCAGACAACCCTGAGTGACAACTCTAAAGAGACTTTTCATGCCAGGTGTTGGGGTTTTCATTAAGTGGTCTTTGGCTCCTGGAAAAAGGATCAACCCAGATGGGAGATTTAGTATAAATTATACATGCATATTTGTATACACTTATGCGTATTGTAGGTCTATTCTTTTTTAGACAGGTAGTTAATACTATGACTCCTTATGATTTCCCAGATACCCTTACTGTTGCTTTACCCTTGTTTCACCTTCTTTTGTATTTAACTTCCTTCCCCTCCTCAATTAGAAACTTCCTTATTCTGTTTTCCTATTATGATGTGGGAGGGTCTTCTGTTTGAGTGGATTTCACTGGTTAATAAAGAAACTGCCTAGCCCATTTGATTGGCTAGCCCTTAGGTGGGCGGAGTAGACAGAACAGAATGCTGGGAAGGAAAGTTAATAAATCACCATGCCTCTGCTCTCTGGGTCAGACGCGATGAAGCTTCGGCCCAAGATGGACATACGCTAGAATCTTCCCGGTAAGGCACCACTTCGTGCTGCTACACAGATTATTAGATATGGGTTAATCAAGATGTGAGTAAGAGGCTGGAACTAATGGGCCAGGTAGTGTTTAAATGAATACAGTTTGTGTGTTGTTATTTTGGGGCATAAGCTAGCCAGGCGGCCGAAAGCTGGGCAGCGGGAACACAGCCCACTGCTCCTCACTATACTATTAGTTAATGTGTACTCTGCTATTCCTCTTTCTTCCATTCCCCCTTCAGGCCAGTAATGGTCACTTTTTCCTGGTCCCTGCAGTTACTCTAGTATACATGCTCACACTTGACGATTCAGAGCTAGGAGCCGCATATGAGAGAATATACTATGTTTGTCTTTCCGGGTCTGGATCACTCACTCACTAGTAGAGAAACTAACTCACATGCATCAGTTGTCTTCACAAGAAGTGCATCAGCACCAGCCCAGAAAACTCGAGAAACTAACCAATACTGGAAACAGTTTTGTCATTTTTAACATCCACGTGTCCATTAAATTTCATCTTATTGGTTTGTCCTGCCTGATTTTGACTCTTATTACCATAGTTTCTTTGAAAAGGAACAACAAGAAACAAAACAGAAAATAACTTGTGTTTTTGCAAGTTTTTATTGAAGGTGTTCTTCAAATGTGTCCCATGGTTTCTTTTTCTGGAGCTTGCCTGGTAAGGTCAGCAAACAGCAGCAGCAAGGACACTTTTGGCCAACTTGGGAAATTATGAAACTCCACATTAGTCAATTGGCCTCTAATAATAAAAATTATTGCATACATATTTATTTTTAGGTACTTTGTGTTTCCTCATTTGTTTCTTAGAACAACTTTGTGTGGTAGGGTCTTTTCCACGTGAGGAAATGAAGGCTGTAACGAGATTATGTGTTATAAATATGATCATAAAATTAATAAACAACCAAACAAAGATTTACTTGAGTCCTCAATATGTACCCTTCCCACAATACCATGCTTTGATTTTTCCTTTGTATTTGACCTGATACTTTCGTGATAGTTTTTCCTTCATTCATTTGAAGACTGCATTCTTTGTAGGCCTGATCAATTCCTGTTGAAAGATCTGCTCCAGCAACTCAGTTGATTTTCCTCCTTTGAGTGTCTCTACTCAAATCCATTCTGACACCTGTACTTCTCTAATTCTATTATCATTAGTTCACCATGACATTTCACAGCTCCAAATCTATCAACTTTCTCTTGTATCCCTGGTGCTGCCTCTCAGCCCAGTGTTGAAGATTTCACACAGTTGGTTTATGTATTATTATCACAGTCCACTTTTCTGTCTGGTCATGCGAATCTCCATTTTACCAGAACACTAAACATTTTTTTCTTCATGCTTTGAACTGCATCTTATTTTCTATGTTGTTACTTTTTCTTCTTCTAGGTGATCTCTGAAAGAATATATTTCAAAGTTCTTTTGTTCCCTGTTCCACTTCAGTTACAAAAGTATGAACTCAGTGCATGGGACCTTGTTTTGGGATGGGAAGTTAGTTGTTTTAAAACATTTTTATAGTATTACTTTAGGTAAAATGCCAAACTATTTCCAAAAATTGTCCCAATTACAGTTACAGATGCATTTTCTGAACTACTAGATGTTTTTGTGTGATGAAACTTTGGTTTCTAAGTATAATTTGAAAGAAAGATTGTATTTCTAATTCCTGCTACTGAGAAGTCTTTTTAAACAAAAGCACTTTTTTGGTTATTCTTTGGTAGCACATTCAAGACACAGCACCCACTGTAAGCTGTTCACTGCAGATCATGGCTGGCAGACAAGCCTTTTGTTTCTCTATCACTGTTGTTTAAATTCTCCAAACTATTTTGCAACAGTTAGGAATTATCTTGCATAACATGCACAACTGAAATCATTTAAGAACACCACAAAAAGAATTTTTCTGTAATTATAAACCCAGGTTTCTAGAAATCCATCTCATATCTATTTCTAAACAAGTTATCTCATGAGAAAAATGGTTTATCCCCTTGTTACTCATGATCTGTGTAGTGACGATGCTGCACACGTGGTCCACACTTCATCCCAAGATCTTTCTTCAAGGGGGATGATGGCAGACACTAGATCTGAGGAACATATACCCACTAGGCTGTCACACAGGATCATTAATGGAAAAGAAAGATGTGCAATATGCCTGCAATGAAAGTTCATTAAGCATCTCCAGTTAGTTACCAAGGGCTGTTTCCCCACAACATCCCAAATTCATTCTATGTCAAGGGCTTCCTTCCCTTAATCATCTTCAAACATGACAGAGAAGTTAATACATATGTTTTTACCTCCAGTGTGTTCATTGAGTCAATTATTTTATGTAAAGATCCAGGTATTATTGATACTTCTCAGAAAGAGGGCCAAACCTATTCTTTACAACTTTATTTTCCACTGTTAAAGAGGAACTTTGGTTTAGGGCAATTTTCCCTGTAACTAATGTTCATAATAGAGCCAAACTAGCACTTCTGAGTTAGATCTGACTTTCTTCACTTCCCCTACATAACTTCCATTTGGAGATATATGCAGTTGGGGACTTTTTTGGAATAGGAATGGCCTTAAGTGGACTCCTGACTCTCTTACTCTCCTTAATCCCTACAAGACTTCAATGATGAAACTAAACATGCTCTTACACCAATCACCTGCTCACGTATGTTCAAGTAATATGAAAATTCCAATGCCCAAATTGACAGAAATATGACAGAAAACACATGAAAAACATGAGTGGATGATAAATAAATCATTTCACGTTTGTAGTCTAGAATTAGAGTTCTAAAATATTTATGTCAATTGCCATGCTATATCTGTTATGCAATTACTGTATAAAATGAAAAATGCAGAATGTTTTGGTGTGCTATACTAATTTCCAAAATCCAAATACTGTTTATTTTAATGCATTAAAGCAAAGGTTTTTCAGTTAAACTATCAGAGATGATATTGCAAGTGACATTTTCATATAAATATATAGTATGTGTTAAGCATGCTGTCTCCTATCCTCTCACTAGTCATTTTCCTTCCTTTATTCCCATAAGTCTCTGTTGGTCCCCTAGAGAGTTTTGCTTCTGCTCTCATACCACATAGATATATGCATATATAATAGTTGCGTGTAGCTATATACAATATAAAACCATAGATGAGCTATAACATTTGACATTTGTTTTTTTCTGAGATAAGTTTAACTTTTCCAATATGATTATCTTGAGTTAAACTTATTTTTCTGCAAATAACATAGCATACCTAAAAATCATCATTGTGTATGAGCACTACATTTTCTTTATCCATCCTTCTGTTGTTGGAAACCTGAATTGACTCCATCTTGACTGTGAGCAGTACTAAAATAAACAGTGTTGTGCAAATATCTCTGTAAATTTTCTTTGGGTGATTATCCATGGGTCATGTGACAGTTGATCTCGTTTTAAGTTTTGAAGAACCTCCACATAGTATTTCTCCTAGTAGCTGGACAACCTTACATAACTACCTTTAGTAGATTCTCTTTCACCCACATTAGCAATTAACTATTTGTTTTCTTTATTTTTTATTTTTCATTTTTTTACATACCAAGCTCAGTTCCCCCTCCATCATCTCCTCTCACTTCCTTTACCTATCCCAAACCCCAAACTCATCCCAAACCTCATCTTCTCCTCAGAGAGGGTAAGGTCTTCTGTAGGAAGTCAACTAAGTCTGTTCCATCACCTCATCACCTTGTTGAAGCAGGACCAAGCCCTTCCTCCCACTGCCTGCCCCAGAGAGCAAGATATCTTTCCATAAACAATGGACTTCACAAAGTCAGTTCATGCATTAAGGTGAAATCCTGCTCCCACTGCCAGTGGCTATACATACCCAAGGCATACCACTAGGGGGCCTAGTTTGGTCCCATGCAGCTTCCCCAGTAGTCAGTCCAGTCAGTGAGCTCATACTAGCTTGGTTCAGCTGACTTTGTGGGTTTCTATATCATGATCTTGACCCCTTTGTTCATATTATCTCTCTCTCCTCTCTTTGATTGTACTTTGGGAGTTCAACCGAGTGGTTAGTTGTAGATCTCTGCATCTGCTTCCATCTGTTTCTGGAGAATGGTTCTAGCTTCTTCGGGGTTGTGGATTGTAGGCTAGTTATCCTTTGTTTTATGTCTGATGTCCACTTATGAGTGAGTACATACTATGTTTTTTTTCTGGATCTGGGTTATTTCACTCAGGATGTTGTTTTTTTTTTTAGTTCCATCTATTTGCCTGCAAATATCAAAATGTCATTGTTATTTTTACTGCTGAGTAATATTCCATTGTGTAAATGTACCACATTTTCTTTATCCATTCTTTGGCTGAAGGGCTTCCAGGTTGTTGCCAGATTATGAATAATGCTGTTATGAACATAGTTGAGCACATACATGTCCTTGTGTTGTGAGTGTGCCTCCTTTGGGTATATGCCCAAAAGTGGTATTACTGGATCTTGTGGTAGATTGATTCCTAATTTTTCTGAGAAATCACCATACTAATTTCCACAGTGGCTGTACAAGTTTGCACTTCAAGCATCAATGGAGGAGTGTTCCCTTTGTTCCACATTCTCTCCAACATAAGCTATCATCAGAGTTTTTAATCTTAGCTATTTTGATTGGTGTGAGATGGTATCTCTGATATATTTTTATTTGTATTTCCCTGATGGCTAAGGAATTTTAGTATTTCCATACGTGTCTTTTGGTTATTTGAGATTCTTCATTTGAAAATTCTCTGTTTCAATCTGTACCCCATTTTTAAATAGGATTGTTTGATAGTTTGATGTCTAATTTCTGGAGTTCTTTGTATATTTTGGAAACCAGTCCTCTGTCCAATGTGGGGTTGGAGAAGATCTTTTCCCATTCTGTAGGCAGTCATTTTGTCTTGTTGGTCATGTCTTTTGGATACAGAAGCTTCTCAGTTTCAGGAGGTCCCATTTATTAATTGTTGATCTCAGTGTCTGTGTTACTGGTGTTATATTTAGGAAGAGATCTCCTGTGTCAATGTGTTCAAGGGTACGTGGCACTTTCTCTTCCATGAGGTTCAGTGTGGTTGGATTTATAATGAGGTCTTTAATTCATTTGGGCTTAAGTTTTGTGCATGGTGATAGATATGGGTCTATTTGCATTCTTCTAATTGTTGACATCAAGTTACACCAGCACCGTTTGTTGAAAATGCTTTCTTTTTTCTATTTTTTAGCTTCTTTGTCAAAAATTAGGTGTTCATAGGTATGTTGGTTAATATCATTGTCTTCAATTAGATTTCATTGGTTCACCTAGTTGTCTGTTTTTATGCTAATACCAAGCTATTTAGTTTCTTAATGACTTCCATTCTGGCTAGAATGAGATGAAATTAGATTTTATTGGTTCACCTAGCTGTCTGTTTTCATGCTAATACCAAGCTATTTATTTTCTTAATGACTTCCATTCTGGATAGAATGAGTTGAAATTTTAGTGCAGTTTTAAAATAAAGTAATACTTTATTTATTCTTCTAGAACTTTTTACAATATATTTTGATTATATTCTCTCTCTAACTCTTCTCATTTCTACCTTCATCCCCATCTCCCAACTGTAACTGGAGGTTTCTCATCCCACCTGGTCCCACAGCTGCTTTTAAAGTAACCACTCAGAGACTTAATATTAATTATATACTGTGTTCAGTCTATTAGCTCAGGTGTATTGTTAACTAGCTCTTACAACTTAAATTAGCCAATTTCTATTAGTTTATACTTTACCCACGAAGCTCATGATTTGTTACCTTACATCTTGCTTCTCTGGTGGCTGCTTGTATCTCTCTTACCTCCATCTTCTTTCTCTGTGTATTCAGTTTGGGTCTCCTGACTAGCTATCTTCTGCCCTGCCATAGGCCAAATCAGTTTCCTTATGAAATAATGCTAATAAAACATATTCACAGCATACAGAGGGCCATACCACATCATCTCCACTTTTCTATCTAATTAAAAGTGAAGATTTTAACTTTAACATAATAAAATTATGTATAACACAGTGGTTTTTTAAACAAGATTTACAGTTACAATATTTAGTCTAATTGTATGTGACAAATTAAAGAAAATAATCTATCATTTATCCTATCTTTGTGAGTCTAAAGTTTGATATCTAACTTATCTTTTATAGTGACTAAGGAAAAGTATAATTATAATTATCTGGTCTTCAACTCCATCAAGGACACCAGAAGGATATAATATGCCTAAGTAAATAGGAGGTACATTGTGAGCATAATAAGCAACTTCCCAAAGTCTAGAAATGACAGAGATATATGTCTGCCTGCTCCGTTACCTTATTTTTTTAGTGTTTTATTTTATTTATTTATTTTTTTATTTTTCTGTTTTATAAATAATACCACCTAAGTTCTTCTGTAACATTGGGGAATCCATATTCAGCCTACAGACCTAGAGTATCTGGAAGATTCCTCAGTGAAGCAGGAAAGTTGAAGGACTGTCCCATCTATTTTGGCAAGATTTGTCAGCTGCTTTCTTCTGTGTCCTGCAGGATGCCTGGCAGACTCTTTTGTGAATCAGGAACTCTGAAGAACTGTCCTACCTTGTTTTGAAATGTTCAGCAGTCATTTTCCTGTGGGTCCTTCATGTCTAGTTTATATAACATATTGTCCAACAGATCAGGCAAGAGTAGCTTCTTGCCCAAATGGTTAGTGTCACCACATTGAAAGCAAACTCCATCAGGAGCTTCTTTGATGCCTATCATCTGTTTGAAGTAGTTGGTACCAAGAGAAGCAGGTGTCTCTCACTGTCAAGAAAAGTCTGTATTCTTAAAACATTTTAAATGACATATTCTGTCTTTTTTGAAGTGTTTAATGATTACTTGTTTGAAATATATCTCTGTATTTTTATAAAAATCTAACTAACATGACTATGAGTTTGACTATTATAGATGACTATTAATTTGTATTTTTTAACTACACATTACATTTTTAAATGAGCTGTATAAGCAAAATACCTTGAATAAGAGTAGAAATATACATATAACATAACAAGATTGACCTTATTTGTTTCAATACCAAAATTCATACCAATGTTGTGGTTTAAGGATTAGATTAAAAATCTATTCTTTTCCACATTTCTATATCATATCCCATTTTCTTCTTTTAGAAAGAGATTTACTATTTATAACCAATCCCCCCTAAATGAAAGCAAGTATTTATAAACAACATTTCGAAAATAATTGTCTATATACTATCTCTTATTTATTGAGTGCTGGTAATCTTATGCAGATCCTGAGAAAAATTAGAATTTCATTAAATTTTAGCTGCAGTAGTCTGTGAGGCTGCATATAGTCTCAGCCAGTTGTTTTGAATCTATTCTGGATGTTGGATTGCCTGTGCCATTGCTTCCATGGAGACTTCTCAAGGCTTCTTACTTGATCAAATCATATTAGTCTGGTTGTAGTTTACAGCTTTTCATCTTCCGCGGAAACAAAAGCAGAACCTTTTTTTCCAAAGCAACATATCCTTAGACCCAAATTTTGTAGTTAAGATACCTTTATGTTGGTTTGGCTTAGAAACCCCCACAGTCAAATATCTATGGGCAGTTAGCTTATTAACAGTCTGAAATTTCAAAGAAAACACAGTAGTATACATAATCCAGACTGTGCATTTTCCATTATTTTGTGGCTTATTATTATTTTTATAGCATTTTATGTTCTCTTTAAAGACTTTATTTTTGAAACTATTTATTTATGTCTATAACTGCCTATACCCATTTTCTTTCTTTCTTAAGCCTAATAAACACAGTGTGATCCATTTAAAAGTTTTTTTTTTTTTTGTCTGACTTTGTCTTTATTGCTTATCTGTGTAAGCAGGCATGTCTAGGACTAGAACCACTTTGGCTGTTCCTTCTACTGCCCTTGGCTTTTGATTTTTCAACATGACAGAGGTAGCAATGAGCATCACATTTACCCCCCTCCCCATGCTGCCATCAGGTAGCTTGCAGCCCATCCACAAACTTCCTTTTTGTCTGTATGAGTAAAAGTGAAATCCACCACACAATGTGTGACTGATTAACCTCTCTGTGCCTAGGCCTGTGTGAGACTATGGAAACACACCATTTTGCTTAGTTCATAGCAGCTGGTAGCTAGCTCCATCTTGCAAGCAGTTATTGGGAAATACATCTTTGTACTATGGCCAGCATGAGAGACTAGAAAGCCCAGTGTGCCTCTGTTTCTGTGTGTTTAGAACCTTAAAACCAAACCAAAACAAAGCCTTTTCAGGTTCTATGGAAATTTGAGAGCCGCACATTGGTATGCTGTTTATAACTGGAGGTTTCTCATCCTGCCTGGTCCCTCAGTCATTTTTAAAATAACCACTCAGAGGCTTAATAATAATTAATACTTCTTGACCTATTAGCTTAGGCTTATTATTAACTAGCTCTTGCAACTTAAATTAACCTATTTCTGCTATTTATATTTTGCCATGAGTTCCGTGGCTTGTCATTTCACATCATGCTTCTCCAGTGGCTGCTTATATCTCTCTTGACTACACCTTCTTCCTCCCTGCATTCAGTTTGGCTTTTCCACCTACATATATTCTGTCCTGCCATAGGCCAAAGCAGCTTCTTTATTAATCAACAGTAATAAAGCATATTCACAACATACAGAGGGGAATCCCACATTACCCAACTCACCGAACTTTGAGGTTTCTCCTTTTCTCCTCCCATCAAGTCCAGTTTGTGTTTCCCAGTTATGTCTGGGAGTGGGGACTTCCCAAGAGTGTGGTCAATATACTAGGAGACATGGCATCAGAGAGACTTAGCTCCCCTTCAAGTGACTATCAGATGCTAATAGCTCCTCAGATGTTTTATATCAGAGGAAACATTAAGATCAATGTTTTCATTGCCTTTGTCTAAGGCTAGTGATGTTGAACATCTTTTCATGTGTTTATTTTCCATTTGTCTTTTATTTTTTGATAACTATTCATATATTTGTTTTATTCATTGACTTGATTTCTTGTTCTTTTTTTTTTTAATTTTTTTTGCACATTCTCGATATGCGAGATGCCTGGCAACGTGATGTGGGAAACTAAAGCATATCTAATGGTACACTTAGAATGTGCATTTAAAAATAATTTCCAAGTATTCATATACAAACTAAGAAATAGCCTTGGTAGAATAATTATAACCTGCTAGGTAAATATCAATACCAAATTTCATTTTAAAGGAAGTTTCTAATTGTCTAAAATAATACAAGTATAGTCAGGTTTATAAAGTGTTTCAACGTCCTTGATGAGTTTTTGAATAATCTGCATTAAAAAGCCCACAAATAAGTGTTTGCACGTCTTTAGAACCTCCACCATCTATCATGCCATCTCCTTCACACTTCCAAGAGGAATTTCTTCCATTAAAAAAAACTGTTATAAGAGGAAATTAACAACTTTTACATAATACTCTGGGAGAAAGCCTCCAAAGTCAGGAAACTCAAAGTGAAGGCTAACACTTAATTCCTCACTTTTTTCTGCTTATTCCTATGTGTGGGAGGGATCTCAGATCAGTATGGTACCAGCCATATGTGCTGTAATAGCGAGATACAATGGAAAAACTTACACATGGAGTGTCAGCTCCCCCTCCCCCTCCCCCTCCCCAAATCCAAGCCTACTGGTCTCCTGCACCCCCAGAAGGGAGCACTTGTGAGGTGTGTGCCTATTGCACTCCTCAGTGTGGCACAATCCCAGTTGACATGGTCATAGTAGCAGATGACTTAATATCTCTGTCTAGAAAATAAGCTTCGTTCATCGTGGGAGCGGATTGCATTACCTGGTTAAACATGTTCAGCTGAATTATTAATTTTCTGTCTTGTTAAGGACTGGATTCATGGCTGGAAGTGAAAATGCATGCAATGTAAAAATATGCTGGAAAGCAGTTGTAAAGCCATCATTAGGTCTCGGTGTTGCATGACTTCTCGTGAGAGAGACTGACACGTTTCCTAGAACAGGATCAGCTGTCATTTTCACAGGTTTATCCAAATAGTTGATATTATTCATTATAGATTCTAAAGATTTAGGTGACAGAAGGTTCATATAAGATAATTTGTATAGTACGAATGCTGTGTGGATCAGGGGAAATTCTGATCAATGTCTTGGAACATAATATTATAATGGACTGCTGGCCAGAATTGAAGACATCTTTTCTGATACTTATATTTGACAACCATTATTTTATATCATGGAGATGAGCCTTCAGCTTGCTAGCATTTATTTTGCCGTGCTAAACTGAAGGTACGCCATAGAAAAATATAAGCGGTCTGTTAAGGTGAATGTTCAAAAAGAGAATAATTATTATTTACGGTATGTTCTGAATGTCATGATGTTTTAAGTTATGTTTTTATAGCTGACTTCAGAGTAACTAATATTGGAAAATGTATTAGGTATTATGTGCAATAGTCATAGCATATTTATTTTCTTCTTCATAGCAGATCTATTATTAAAGTTTGTGTGGTGTTACTTTATATAACAGAAAAAGAATATCTGTTTTTATGTAAAAAATTAAAAAAATATTTTGTCTAACTTGAGCAAGAACTTAGGATTTTACAGAATACACTACACTAAGAAATTCAAGTAGCTTTCTTCTTTCCCTTTCTTTCTTCCTTCATCTCTTTTTCTTCCTCCCTTTCTCCCTTCTCTCTCTTTCCCTCTTTCCTCCCTTTCTCCCTTCTGACACAGAGCAACCCAGGCTGGCCTCAAACTCATTTTGTAACCTAGGATGGTCTTGGACTGATGCTTCTCTTGCCTCAGATTCCTCAGTGCTAGGGTAGCAGGTGTAGACCATCACACCTGACTGGGCACAGGACATTTCTAGTCCATCCTTCTAGAGTAACAAAGAATGAAGTTTCACTTACTGATGATAAATAACAATGCGTTTAAATTATTGGAAATGTTTGTTAGGGAGCTCATTATAAAAGGTCGGCAAAGTCCCTCAAGGGCACTAAACATACAAAGTTTAGCGTTATTGGATGAACAAAAGAATAAGAATCATTCCTCTACCTCATAGATAAAAAATAATAAAAACATGCTTGGGAGGGTCTTCAAATTTTAATGACAGTAATCACACAAATCACCTTCATTGTTGTGGGTTTCATCGTCCTCATAAAAAGGGGACAGGATTATTACTTTTAGGGTTATGATGAAGGCTTTACAGACACTTTCTCTGGGAGGTTTTGCAATGCTTGCTGTCAGTGGTCCATTACCATCACTACTGTCAAGGTCCCTGTCTTCATTCCAATCATTATCAGCATTAGTCACACCGTAATGCTAGGTCCTTTGGTCACTTAGTTAGCTGTCCTTTGCTTCATCAGTGCTTTTAGAAGTCTCTGTCTTCATTTAGTAAAAGTTCTAGAGTATGCCATTTATTTGCTCATTTATTATCCCAATATCAATGTAGCACCTACAACATGTTGAAGCAAAGATTAACATGGTAAATGAAATAGACCCTCATGAACATCAGGAAATAAATCGCTTACATACATAAATCTCATGGTGGCACTGAAAAATTTTATATTGTAAAATGTGACCCAAATCAGGATACATGTTTATTTTATTTTAATGAGATCATATTATTGGGACTGTGACCCACTGAGAGAATTATCAAAATCGCCTCAATGGAAGAGTTCGTGGACATGGCAGCTGTGGACCGATGTGACTGATCCAAGAGGGAGCGCATTTGACAGCGGAACCCTTGAGTGAGACAGGTGGAGACAGAGCATAGAGGAATTGAGGAAGTGTGCTAAGTCAATGTGCAAAGGAGAAATGGTTGAAGGAACAGGACTACCCAGAGACGCTAGGTTTCTAGAGTGTGTAGCTATACTATCAGGAAATACTGGAGGAAAACCAAGTTTAAAATAGAAAAATATCAACAGATCACTTCTATATATACTAAATACAAAATTTCATAGAGCAGCCAACTGAACACATCACTAGTAACACATCAGGTAGTAACCTGATATTGTTAGTCTGGACTCAAAAATTGTGGTCTATCTTAATAAAAAATTGCCATTTACCCACTTTCTGTTCCTATAACAAAATACCCAATACCGATTAATTGATAAAGATTAGAAATATTAATCTATAGTTCTGCATACTAGGAAGTGCAGAGTATTGTTGGCATCTGCTCAGCATCTGGTATGCCTTCTTGTTACAGTATAATGTGATAGACGGCATCGCAGAGGGCTTGCTAGAGCGAGACTGCTTTTATACAAAGACACTGATGGGACCCACAGCAGAATTACTTTCCAGTTTCCCATCTCAAAGACAGTAACTTAGGACTTTGTAAGTTGAGTTTCTTGCACAGGAAATTTGAGAACATACTCAAATCAGAGCGATCTTTAGGGAGGTTTCTAAACAAGCCCCCATGCCCAGCAGTAGATGGATAGAAAGACAAAGTCGAACTTGAGGGAAACTTCTTAGAACTGTAAAGAAAGCAGAATTAAACTTAAGATGTGGATCACTGTCAAACTTGACCATGAATCTTAGGCTTCAAAGAGCTTGAGGGAAGACTGGGACATACTCTAGGATCCACACGTGCGCTCTCAGGTGTTCCTCGGCACTATCGCTTTACTTTGTGATCGTGGACTCAAACCCTCTGACGTGAGTAGCGTTTCGCTTAGCCGTCATCAGAAAAGCTTCCTCCAACAGGGAATGGAAACTAATACAGAGACCCACAACTGAAGAGTGAGCAGGGAGTGAGGACCTTTGGATCTCTCCATCACAGCCTTTATCAGGGCTTAGGTAGCCCCGTGGAAAAGGAGGCAGAAAGACGGTAAGAGGGGATGGAGGACACCAATTAAGCAGTGTTTCCCCGACATAACTGGACTGACTGACGCTTGTATGAACTTACAGACACTGTAGCAGCAGGCACAGGGTCTGCACAGGTCTAGGTTAGATGGGGAGCCAGTACTGAGATCAGATAGCGAGCAGCTCCCATTCCTAATCAAGAAGCCATCTTCAATTGACAAACACTTGCAAAGGAAAAATCAGTTTTCTCTATAAAGTCTCACTGGGTATACAAACAACATCTAGGGGACCCCATGCCCTGCAGTAAATGGCCAACATGACTCGATACTTTTGGAGATTTTTCTTTTGGTCTTATATTGCTTTGTTTGGGTTTTTTTTTTATATTACTAGTTTTTTTCTTGTATATTTTGATTTCTGATTTTGTGTTTTTTTCCCCATGTGTCTGTGTTTCTCATAATTTTGCTTTATTTGGCCTGCTTTCTAAAATGGGAGGGAAAGAAGGTATGGAGGTGCGTGGTAAGGGAGTAGGGAAGATCCAGAAGGAGGTGAGGGAGGGGAAATGTGATCATAATGTATTATATGAAAAAAAATCTTCAAAAAAGACTAAAAACAAAGAAAAAAGGAAGGAAGAAAAAGAAAGAAAAGCAAATGTTAAAAAAACGAAAACATATATCTTCATTTATGTCCGTGGGGAGAAGGGAGCAAGCCTCTCACAAAAATGGCCAGAGTAGACAGGGAACTGGCAAAATCATGTCTTATAAAACTGAAGGAATTAAATGCTTCAAGGAGACAGCAAGTTGTCTATGCTGTTTAGAGGCCAAGTAAGACTAGCCTGGAAGTGTGTCTGTTAAATTCAATGTCATGGTAAGTTCTTGGGAGCTGATTTCAGCTTGTGTGTGTGTGTGTGTGGGGGGGGGGGGGTTATAAAGAACAGATACAAAAGACAAGGAAGGTGGCATGGATTGATGAATGAAAGCGAGGAGAAAGAAGAAAACATTTTGTACATGCTAGAGAACATGAGAACTGAAGGCAAGAGGATTTTGTTTCTTCACTTCGTTTCTTTAAAACCCTCAGACTTTCGTTGGTCTTTGTTGGTGTTTTGTAGGTGTGTTTTAAGATTCTCTTTACAAAGAGCGCTGCCATGGTTTATTTTTTTTATATTTAAAAATTTCCATCTCCTTCCCTCCTCCTCCCCCCTCCCTCCCCTCCTCCTCCCCCTTCCCTCCCCTCCTTCTCCCCCTTCCCTCCCCTCCTTCTCCCCCTTCCCTCCCCTTCCCTCCACCCATACCTCCCCTCCCTCCCTCTCCAGGCCAAGGAGCCATCAGGGTTCCCCACTCTATGCTAAGACCAAGGTCCTCCCAACTCCCCCCAGGTCCAGGAAGGTGATCGACCAAGCTGAGAAGGCTCCCACAGAAAAAGAAAAAGACAAGATCTCCTGAGTAAATTGGAAGCATGGGGACCATGGGAGAGGGTTAAAGAGATGGAAAGAGGAAGAGAGGGGAGTTTAAAAAAATATATAGCTCAATAAAAAAAATAAATATCAAAAAAAACCCAAAAAAACAAAGAGCGCTGCCAGAGTTCCACAGGCTGATGGTAGAAATCTCTAGGATTGCCCCTGAACTCATGGTGTACACACGGAATTGTCTCTGTGCTAATACACAGCTGATCTCATGTTCTGACCAGCTATAGTGTGATGTAACGACTTAGTGCCTTGGCAAGTCTGTCTGGTTATTTAATAGGGTTGTATCCTATAAGACCTGAGACTCATAGTTTTACCACGATAGTCAAGGCATAACAATGACTTGGAGTTCGTCAAATCACTTTCATTGAATATATCCATTTTAAACACACCCAGAAAAAGTTTTTGTATTTTAGTATATTTTAAATAGAATATGCCGCAAAACACCTTGCAAATAAGAAATAAAAACAAATAATAATTACAAAAACACTTTATGTGGATTGTGATTTCTTAAAGACTTCAAAGTGTGTTTCTTAAAATTTGGGGTTTTATGAAACTGGGGGTTTTGTGTTTTCATGATCCGAAAGCATTTCACCCCTGAACTGAGTTGTAATTTTTCAAGAGAAAGCTGATTTATAAATCAAATGATGAAATACAAGCTATATTTTATCAAGAATTTGAGTTCTTGTTGAGTAGACAGTTTCTAGTTTCTGCTTTTGCCAGGCCCACCAAATAGATAGAGTACAAGAACAACAATTTACTGTTGCTTGAACTTTGTGCTGCTCACAGTAAACAGAATGGCAGAGATTAAACTTCTCGTAAAAGGAGTACCCACTTTTGGATGGATTTGCCAGCTTCCTTTGCTTCCTGCCAGCATCGAGATATGATGTTGCAATCTCTAGTGCTGTTAAATCAGCAGGGATATCTGTAGCTAATGGTTATGCCTTTCCATTTTGCAGTTTGACTTAATAAATGGGATGCAATTGTCAGTGCTAATGGCTTGGGAAAAGGAAGGCAAGCTCCTGGTCCCGTCCTAAAGTATTATGTTATGTTAGCTCTCACCATATGAAACAAATATCTTGGTTTCTGCTTCAAACCATGCTAGGGCATGCTTGCAAAATTCCAGGGAGAGACCAAAATGTCCCACATATTGTGGCAAATATCCCATAATGTCCTGCAAAATTGCAACAGAGTTGGTGGGAAAAGTAGGAGGAAATGATCTTCCTGCCTAGGGATGGCTCATGTGGGAAGGCTAATCCACAGGTTCCCACAAGAATGGAGAAACACATCTGTTACATCTTGAAGCACATTATAGAATGGGTGTTTTGTATCTCGATTTTACACATTGGAGAAGTATTTGGGGTGAATAAATTTCTAATAGATGACTCTAAAGTACAAATTCGTATATTACACCTTTTTGTTATTAAGAAAGTTGCTTCCCAAAGCCTTCATAAAACATACATATGGCCATTCCCCAAACTGTAGGTTCTTAGCCCAATTTGTATCAGCATCCCAACTGAAGGCATCAGCTTTTACAAAGGGCGTTCCCCAACAACTTAATTAAAACATGTGGAGAAACCATTTGCTTTTACTCTCTTCCCAGGCAATAGGGAAACAAACACGTCTGTGAAGAAATGAATTTTCTGCTGTCTGTTTTAACTATTTTTTCCATTGACTTCTGCCATGGAAGGTGGAGCGCAGCTCCCTAGCATTCATCGTTTCCCTACTGGGCTTCTGTAAGAAGTCTGCCATTCTCAAAGAAGGATGAATTCAGGGAGTACCCTTTATCCTTCTTGTTCTGTTTCCTTGTGAGCAAGGACAACTGCTCTCTACTGAACACTTCCGCCCTCCCAGGCTGAGTTGGACATAATTACCCCATTGGAGCTGAGATACAGAATCTAATTGTCAATGTCAACTGAAAGGAAGGTTTCCATGGAAAACAAAGCCTGTTAAGTAGACTCTAGGCTCAGCATCAGTCCCACTCATGAGCAATTAAAATATCAGTTTATGATGCATTTGTCTTTTACTGGTATATCTGGAAATCCTATAGAATATTTTCTTCAGATATAGATGTTTGAAGGGGAATAAACTCCAAGGACGATCATATAGATTAAAACTTTAGATTAGAATTTAATTCCACAGATAATATTTTGAGTGTCTACCCCATGCATAGTTTTCCGAATTAAACAGATTAGATGTTCATTATTAATATCTTCTTATGCATTTATATTTGCAACAATGTTTTTGTCAGAATTTTTGTTTGTATGTATAGACATTGCTCAGGTCTAATCCTTAAAGATGGGGAATGCTACGATGTTTTGTGCTTCTTGTGTCCAAGAAACTTCTTAGTAGAGTTTTGCTTAAATTGCCAATTTTTTTTATTACATTATCCCTATGAATTAGTTTTTATTACCTTCCTATTTTGGTTTATGCTCATGAAAATGCACATTTGGTGGCATATGTCTGGAAGCTAGAGATCAACCGGAGGACGCCATTACCTAAGAACAAGGGTCTCTCATTGGTCAGCGAGATTTCCACAGATATGCCTTCTCCGTAACCCTGACACTTGGGATTCTAAGTACACACCACCTTGCTCCCCTTTTTGTACGTGGATTCTGGAGACTAACCCTAGGTCCTCACATTTGCATGGGAAGCACATTACCAATTGAACAATCTCCCTACTCCCTAACTTTCTTTGAAATGTGAGGCTCATATATGTGATATAATCTGCTTAAGGTTACAGAGTTATTGGAGTAAAAAGAGTTAGACAGTAGAAACTGGCCAGAGAAATACAAGGTCTGATTAGTAAGGAAATTGACCACACCCAAAAGGTTTTCAGAGTCTTGCCAAGTTGTAACAGCAGGCCATTGTTTTGTATATGAATAGTGTCTAAAGGTATTAAGCAAAGGGGCAAAACAAGATTACATTGGATCAGATAAATCCATGTGGTTGACTTTATTTGAGTTTGGGGATTTAATCTGATGTTAGCCACCTAAGCACAATGTATTGGTATGCTAAGTAGACTTAATGGTGATCTAGAGTCAATGAGGAGGAAATTTCATAGATACCTTGGAATATTGTGGTGGAAAAATATACCTCCATTTATTACAATATATTCCTTCTGAGTGTGGAATGGACAGAGTATATTGTATAACAGACTCACAAGAAGAGTCCTTCAGTTGAGCATCCAAGAAAAGGATGAGGAAAAACAGCATCATCTCCACGAACTGTTCCTGGAGGTGACCAAGGACAGCAGGAGATAGTACACTGACCCTGACCCATTAGATTTTGCTGGGATAAAGAATCACTAAGAGCCATAGACCACACTGTCTATTCTCAACCAACAGATACCAAATATGTGTTATTAACTTAGTTGTCTTCAAAGACGAAGTGGTGAGAAGTGTTTGACTGACAGGGCCATATGGCAGTGGTAACCAACCAAAGATTGTTTAGAACTGAAAGTAGATGTGTATTGTCTTGTTTCTTACAAGTATAAAATAGCGATGTCTGCTAGGCAGAACTTTGGCTTAAGGTTACCAAGGTGAACATAGACAGTCCCATGGGAGGAAGTATGTGGCAGTACTGGCATAGACATGCTATTGCATACTTGCTGTGTGTACTTCTCCCTGAGGTGGAATGAGCAGTAGCTTGAAAAGTGGGATATATACTTAAATGTTGTAACTCGTGTAGGATGTTGTTTATTCCAAAGCTAAAATGCATGTCTGTAGGAGTGAAGGAGTTTGAACGAATATGAGCATGGGTCTCTCTCTCTAGTACACCTTCTGAATCCATTCAATAAATTCCTATTCATGATGCATGTCTTTGGGCTTTATAACTTTGGATGTTTTAATCTTAATAAAAGATATGCTTTCCCTCAGGGAACACAGTTATGTTTCTTAAGCCAACCCCCCAAAAATAAAGTTGTGGTACCCAGGGAAGATTGGATTACTGGTTTATAAAGGAGAAGGGACCTCCTATTTCCAAGTTAGACCACGTGTAAGGATGCTTCATAATCCCCGTATACAGTGATATTTTAGGCTGAGGGGAAGTTATGACTATCCTGTAAAGTCAGTAATCTTAAGAACATACATCTGCAGTTCTTCACCAGGAAAAATCTGTAGCAGCTCAGGAGCTAGGAGAAGAGGCACAATCCTGGCAAATGCTAGAACCTTGGGTACCACTTTGCTCCAAGTCTATAGCCGTAACCATTTTGTTAAGCATTTCTTTGTCCTGCTTTACCTCCCTCCTTTGATACATCTTAGAGGGTTCAGGTTTTTGGTGAGCATATGGTTGAGTTGCCATGATTCTGTGCTAAGGTAGCAACAGATGGGGCTCTGTGTCCTCTACGTTAGCGACATGTGTTTTTCATCTGGACAAAGAAAAGCACAGATGACGAAGGGCCAACAATGGGGCTTCCCAGGCTCTTCTGTCTCTCCTTCTGCATTTGTCTGTTACCCTTCTTCACCCTTTTCGGTGCCCTGGGAGGCAAAACTCAATGGGTTGCATTAATCAGGCACTCTTGCCCTTTGCCTTCTGTTTGAATTCAGTCAATATCAGGCCAAGGGGAGAGAGGTCAAGAACATCTTTATTTCCCTGGTTTCCTTCTTGTCCGGCTGGTGATCAGCAATGGATGTACTTGTTTCTTTTTAAGTCACATAGAGAGAAAACCTCTCAAATTGATGGCTGTTTTGGATGATAGAAGCTACTTCCTTTTCACCATTCAGTTCCAAGTCTTAGGACTGCCACTATTCCACGAGTATTTTCACATCTTTTATGAGGGTTTTTTTTTGTGATCTTATATATTTACGAATAATCCCAAATAAGGTCCCTTCAGTGACTCCTCGTAATATAACTGACCTCATAAATCAAATCAATGCTGCTTAATCTTTTGAGAAGTTATCTGATAAAAACCACATTATACGAAACTTTTAAAAGTGCCTGTGGGACGGTGGTGGCGCACGCCTTTAATCCCAGCACTCGGGAGGCAGAGGCAGGTGGATCTCTGTGAGTTCGAGACCAGCCTGGTCTACAAGAGCTAGCTCCAGGACAGGCTCTAAAGCTGCAGAGAAACCCTGTCTCGAAAAACCAAAAAAAAGTGCCTGTGGTACCCATAATCACAGGCATCTAATGTAGTCCATTCAATGTAATCTGTGGATATGTCACGTTCCATGACCAAGGAGGATCTCAAGAGGGAGAGAGTGTGTTGGAACATCTAGGAAGAGCAGGAAGATCAATGGATTGCAATATGCTTTTAAATGTGGAGTTTGAACATTTAGTTACAATTAAGGATGAGAATCTGAGAATTATTATTTAAACTTTTTATTGATTCTTTGTGGACTTCATATTATGCACCCCAATCCCACTCATTTCTCTGCCCCTTTGTACCTACGCTCTGCCCTTACAGCCTCAAGCTCCCCAAAAAGACAAAAACAAAACAAAACAAAATCTTGTCATTGAAACTAAAGTGTGTCACAGTGAGTCACATAGTATATACCCTTCAGTCTATAAATCTTTACTTGCAAATGTTCACTGCAATGAGTCATTTATCTGGTTTGAGGCTCTGGCTTCTGCTACTATCTATCGATAAGTTCACTGAAACTCCTCTTGGATATCCCATTGCTGCCCTGTATTGGAATCACCCATTATCACCATGTGAGATTTCTTATGCAATTTATGCTGTAGTAGTGTTTTTTTCTATTTCTTTTTATTGGGTAATTGAGACCACTGGTGTTGGAGACACCAGTGGGTGGTATTTGTTGGTTTCTGTTATTTTGTTGTTGTGGTGTGTGTTTGTTCCCATCTCTGTAGGTTTGCTGGTCTGATAGTATTTATTCCTTATGTTTTCTAATGTGTGGTTAACCTGTATAGGTTGAAGGTTTTTTTTTTTTTTTTTTTTTTTTTACCACTTTTTGTAGGATCTGATTGGCAGACAGATACTGCTTAAATTTGATTTTTCCAATCAATGTCTTTCTATCTCCATTTATTGTGATAGAAGTTTTGCTGGGTTTGGAGTCTGGACTGGATTCTGTACCTGTTAGAGTTTGTACAACATCTATCCAGGTCCTCCTGGCTTTTAGTGTTCCCATTGAAAAGTCAGGTGCAATTCTAATAGGTCGGCCCTTATGTTATTTGGTCTTTTTCCTTTGCAGATTTTAGTATTCTTTCTTTGTTCTGTATGTTCAATGTTCTGGTTATTATGCATTGAAGAAAATTCCTATTTTGAGCTCTGTATGTTTCTTGTACCTTGATAGGTATCTCCTTCTTTGAATTGAGGAAATTTTCATGTATGATATTGTGTAAAATATTTTCTGTGCCTTTTACCTGGATCTTTCCTCCTGCCTCTATTCTTAGGTTTTTTTTTCATAGTATCCTAGATTTCCTGGGAATTTTGTGCCTGGATTTTCTTTTGTTTTTTTCTTTGTCTGTCTGTCTGTCTGTCTGTCTGTCTGTCTGTCTGTCTCTGTCTCTGTCTCTCTCTCTCCATCAGATTTTACATTTTCTTTAACCTAGGTATCCATTTCTTCTATCTTGTCTTTAATGCCTGAGATTTTCTCTTCTGTCTTTCATTCTTTTGGTGAGGCTTGCCTCTGAGATTCCTGCTTGAGTTCCTAATTTTTTTTTCAGATCCAGATTTCCCTAAATTTGGGATGTTTTTATTGATTCTATTTACACTTTCTTATTTGGCTGTTTTCTTCATTTCCTACACTGTATTTTTATAGATTTGTTTAATGGATTTTTTTCAGTTCCTCCTTAAGGACTGTTAACATATTCATAACATCTATTTTGAAGAAAGACACTGTTTTGTGTTTCAGCTAAATTGCATTTCTCACAGTCTACTGTAGTGGGGTTGCTGGGCTCAAATGGAGACATAGTCCTGGCTATTATTGATTGTGTTCTTATTCTGGTGTCCAGGTATTTGGGTTAGGGTTGATTTGTAATTTTAGGTGCTTGATATCTGATCTTGTTTTAGTTGGGTGTGTGTTCCACTTCTCAGTTTCCTTTGCTCTTTCTGGTTCTTAGGAGAGTGTGGCGCTGTGGGGTGACTGTTAGGAATGCATTTGCTATCCTGAAAATGTGATCACTTTGGGCTACTGGCAGAACAAGTTTCTAGGTATTGAGAATTGACACTTGGGATGGAAATAGTTCAGAAGAGAGGGGAGTGAGGAGGTTCACAGGAGGGAGAAAAGTGGGGTTTGTCAGGGAGGTCTGCTTATTCCCTTGTGGATGGGGGCAGAAAGTGTAGAGAGACCACAGCAGATAATCTAATATAGAACTGGGTATGAAGGAGAAGAGGGAGAATGACAGTCTGGAAATAGCTTCTAGGCTTCCAGGGCCAGCTTGGCTAGTGAGTTCCAGGGAATGCCTATGTTACTTGGTGACTGAGAGAAAGGGATCAAATGACAAGCACTTCTCATTCCTTTGCAGTTGCTTTTCGAAAATAATACTCTTAACTTTTCATTAAAAAAGTAGATCTCAGGTCTATTTCTTGGGCTGTCATGGGCAAACAGCCTTGTCTTTCTTTTCAGAGGAGATATTTTCGCTTTTAAGGAGTCTATGACATAGTAAGTGCTAAAATTTGAGATTTTAGTATAGGTGGAAAAACTATAGCTCAGTCAACATGCTTTGATTTAAGCCTCTATTTTATTTCTAACTAAGAAAAAGGAGTTGTCTTTTGGTTTAGCCAATAGGATTCTATCTCTGTTTATGAACTGGATTATTATCCAAGTTGATAATAAGAGTATTTTGTCATTTGGACCTGGAAGTATCAGGCATGGAAAAACATAAATATCTCTGTACAGCTGTGTTAATACCTGTTCTTATAATCTTACTTTTTCACAATTGAAAACAATATACTCAGTGAAAATTTTTCTTTATCTCCATTCCTTGTCTGATGTTGGGTACTGCTAGCATTAACCTGGTTTGTCCATTCCACTCTATGAATAGCAAAACAGAACAGGGAGCAAGAATTTGAAAATTAAATCCTTTATTCACTATATTCCCCCAAACATGAAACATGCTTAGTTTATATTTATTGTGATTTTGTTTGTTTGTTTTGTTTTTTGACAAGATCTTTTGAAACTTAGAATGGTCTTGAACTCCTCAATGTAGCTGAAGGTAATCTTTATCTCCTGATCCTCTTGCCTTTGCCACCATACCTATTTATGTGTGTGTGTGCTTTTGTGTGCTCTGGGGATTGCTCCCAGAGCTTCATGCATGCTAAGTGTTCTAGTTTCACTATATTTCTCTGATAAAACACTCTGACCAGAAGCAACTTGGGATGGAAAGTTTGTCTTATACTTCTGTGCCACAAATTCATCTTTGAGGGAAGTCAAGGTAAGAACTCAAGCAGAAATCAAGACAGAAGCAACAGAGGAATGTGGATTACTGGCTCATTCTCTGGCTCATGCCTTTTTTTTTTTTTAGCTCTCTTTATTTTATTTTTACATACTAGTCTGAGTTTCCCCTCCTTCCCCTTCTCCTGTCCCCACCTCACCCCTTCCCACTCCTATATACTCCTGAGAGGAGGTAAGGCTTCTTTTGCGGAGTCAACAAAGTCTGGTATAACAAATTGAGGCAGAACCAAGCCTCTCCACCCTGTATCAAGGCTGAGCAAGGTATCCCTCTATAGAGAAAGGTCTCCAAAAAGTCAGTTCATACACCCAAGATTAGTCTGGTTCCACTGCCAGACCATTCTCCCCCCATAAAATTATTTTTACTTCCCTAAGATAATTTATATATTCATACAAATTCAAAATTATATTTGTCACATTGTATATATTATTATTTCTGTTTACAATATTTTTATATACAAATATTAAAATTATTTTTACCATACTGTGTATGTTTCTACTTATATTTAAGATATTTTGTATATTTATACAAATTAAAGGTAGTTTTGTCATATTGCACTATACATGTCTACCTTTTATTAATATATTTTTATATATTGTTATACTTTTGAGATCCATATATGTCTCACTTAGGATATTCTTTGTTGTCTATATTCTCTGGCATTGTGAATTGTAGGCTAGATTTTCTTTGCTTTATGTCTAAAAGCCACTTATGAGTGAGTATATATTATAACTGCCTTTCTAGGTCTGAGTTGCCTCACTCAATATAATGTTTTCTAGATCCATCTATTTGCCTGCAAATTTCAAGATGTCATTTTTTTCCACTGTCAAGGGGCATTTAGGCTGCTATGAACATAGCTGAGCACATGTTCTTGTGATATGATTGAACATCCCTTGGGTATATACCCAAAAGTGGTATTGCTAGGTCTTGAGGTAGGTTGTTTCTTAATTTTCTGAGAAATTGCCATACTGATTTCTAAAGCAACTGTACCAGTTTGTGCTCCCAACAGTAATGGAGGAGTGTTCCCTTTACCCTATAACTTCTCCAGCATAAGCTGTCATAAGAGTTTTTGGTGCTGGGTGTTTTTACAGATGTAAGATGGAATCTCAGAGTTGTTTTGGTTTGCATTTCTCTGATGGCTAAGGATGTTGATGATTTCCTTAAGTATCTTTCAGCCATTTTAGATTCATCTGTTGAGAATTCTCTGCTTAGGTCTATACCCCCCTTTTAAAATTAGATTATTTGTTCTTTTGATGACCAATTTCTTGATTTAATTTTTTTTTTTACATATTTTGGAGATCAGAGATCAGCACTCTGTCTGATGTGGGGTTGGAAAAAATATTTTCCCATTCTGTAGGGCCAATGCAATCAAGTGTACTTCCCACTTTCTCTTCTATAAGGTTCAATGTGGTTGGTTTTATGTTGAGGTCTTTGATCCATTTGGACTTGAGTTTTGTGCATGACCATAGATATGGCTCTGTTTTCATTTCTCCACATGTTGATATCCAGTTATGCCAGCACCATTTGTTGAATATGCTTTCTTTTTGCATTTTATATTTTTTGCTTCTTTGTCAAAAATCAGGTGCTCACAGTTTTATAAATGGATATCCGGGTCTTCAATTTGGTTCCATTGTCCTCTTGTCAGTTTTTATGCCAATACCAGGCTATTTTCAGTACTGTAACTCTGTAGTAGAGTTTGAATACTGTGAGATTCCCCTCTGTATGCTGAGTATACCATTGGTTAATAAAGAAACTCTCTTGGGCCTGCACAGAGAACAGAGCTAGGCAGGGAAAACTAAAGCGAATGCTGGGAGAAAGAAGGGCAGAGTTAGAGAAAAGCCATGTGGCCCTGCTGGAGCTAGAAGAAACTTTACCTGGTAAGCCACTGCCATGTGGTGATACACAGATTAATGCAGATGGGTTAAATTAACATGTAAGAGCCAGTGAATAAAAAGCTAGAGCTAATAGGCCAAGTAGTGACAAGTGGCCTCCTTGCAACAGTTTGAAGTCAGAGATTGTGATGCCTCTAAAGTTACTTCATTGTAAAGGATTGTTTTGACTATCCTGGGTTTTATGCTTATCCATACAAAGTTGAGGTTTTTTTTGAGGCCTGTGAAGAGTTTTTCTGGGATTTTGATGGATATTGCATTAAATCTGTAGATTGCTTTTGGTAAGAATGCAATTTTTACTATGTTAATTCTACCTATCCAAGAGCATGGGTGATCTTTCCATTTCTGGTGTCTTCTTCAATTTCTTTCTTCAAAGATTTAAATTTCTTGTCATACAGGTCTTTCACTTGTCTGATTAGAGTTACTCTGAGATATTTTATGTTATTTGTGGCTGTTGTGAAGGATGCTGTTTCTCTGATTTCCTTCTCAGCTCATTTATCATCTGTGTAAAGGAGAACTACTGATTTTTAAAGTTAATCTTATGTCCTGCTACATTACTGAAGGTGCTTATGAGTTGTAGGAGTTCCTTTAATTTCCAAATTTTTGCTTCTTGTTCTGTTTTGCTATTCTTAGAGGAGAATGGATAAACTAGGCAGTGCCAAAATTCAGACAAGGAATGAAGATTGTTTCTCTTTGTAATGTAAAGCTATATAGTTTATTTAGAATTATAGGTTAATAGTCACCTATGTTTGTCATACTTATAGTTATGTTGATTAGGTTCCCTAGATACACAAAAATGCATTCTGTATAGATAAGTAATCTTCAAACACTTCAAAGACCTACAAAATATGGCATTTAAATATTTCAATAATGTAAAATTCTGTTGATGTGAGACACGACTGCTCCTGAAAGCACTAATCTACTCTTGAGAGAATGCTGGGCACTGAAGACATTCCATATGAAACTTGTTTTCTTCTTGGCAAAACTGGCCTATTGGGCAAAGAATTGCCCTTGCCTAAACAATTGAAAGTAAGCACACTGTTCAATCTGTACAAGCAGGATATGAAGAAAAGCAACTGCTGAACCTTGCCAAGACAGGGTAGGACGTCTACCAGAATGAAGTAGGTAACCATAGTAGTTCTGTGGTTGTCAAAAAGCATAAACCACTATTGATAACTTGAAGAAGAAAACTCTAGGACTAGATGATTTTATTCCTAAATTCTGCCAATATATAAATGAAGATTACAATTTATTGTACTTTATTGCTTTAAAAGTGAGAGACACTGCTTAAGATGTTTTGTGATATAAAACATTCCCATGCTATAAAAACCAGAACGACAATAATGAAAACTGAAGATCAACATTCCCCATGAAAATAGATGCAAAGTCATCAAAATCTTAGTTAATTACATACAGTATCCAGGTTGAGGTCTCTTGTTGGGCTTTCCCTAGTCCATGTTAGCATATGTGTAGTTGCCATCCTTGTTCAGTTCATGTTTAAGCAGTCATGTTGGTGAGACTTTATAGCTATAGCTTCTGACTGACTTTTCTAGGAGATACAATCTCACAGCAACTCTCTGAATTTTTGGCTCTTAAAATCTTTCTTCTTCTGAAATAATCCCTGAGCCTTGGTGTAGGAATTCCATTATAGATGTATCCATTTGGGTTGGGCTCTACAATTCTACATTTTGACTGCCTGTAGTTTAAGCAAGTGCTTAATCTACTGAGCCATTTCTCTAGCTGGTTCCAATCTTTTGAATACAAAATTATTTTTCTCTACAATATATATGCTCAGATGAAATACATTTGGAATATATTAATAATCACATAATTGAATTCCACGTTTCAAGAGACATCTTTGAATAATGATGGCCTAATGGAATAAAATTAAATTTGGTATCTTGGCATAAAATAGCACTAAGAGTTTTTGTTGTCACTTACTATTTTTTTCCCATTTCCTCAACTGTTAATTAGGTGTATTCTCTAAGCCTTCTTTGAAGTCTGGCTTTCTTCCCAAGTCTTCCTCTTCCCACATATGATAGTCAGGGTTGTGTCCAGAATTCTTTGTGTTCTTTGTTACTTTTTGCAACTCTCTTGCTATTGAGCAAAACTCATTGTATTTTCCACTGAATTCAAATACATCCATTTTATCTTGCTCACAGCATAGCACATTTGCAGAAGTTTGTAAATATACCAGCTACATGAAGCAAAACAGGTGGAAGCACTCCTTTAATGAATTTTCTGCTTTCTATTTAATAAGAAAACACCGCATGCAGAGGAGGATGCAGCTCCACAACCTTTGTCCTCTAGTGTGTAGTGAAAGCATCTGCTCACGTTTTTCTGCTTTCTGCATCAGTAGTAGGTGTTTTAAGGAGGTTGTTTGTTTGTTGCCTGGCCACCCAAACTTCTGAAATAATCACACAGAAACTATATTATTTAAATCACTGCTTGACCCATTAGCTCTGGCTTCTTATTGGCTAACTCTTACAAATTAATTAACCCATCTCCATTAATCTGTGTATCACCATGTAGCAGTGGCTTACCAGCAAAGTTTCGGCATGTCTGTCTCTGGCAGTGGCTCCATGGCTTCTCCATGACTCTGCCTTCAGTTTAATTTTCCCTGCCTAGCTCTGTTTTACCCTATCAGGCCAAGCCAGTTTTCTTTATTCATTAATGGTAATCACGGCACACAGAGGGGAATCCCATATCACCTCCTCTTTTCTGTTTAAATGAAAAGGAAGGTTTTAATTTTAATATAGTAAAATTACATATAACAAAACAAGCATCAAGCAATAATTACAGTTACAATATTTATATCTACTTTATTTTTTATCATAACTAAGAAAAACTATAAATTCTTAAATCCCACAAAAGATTGCAGAAGGATATAATATTACCTAAGTAAACAGGAAGTACATTGTAAGCAATTTCCAAAACTCTAGAACTGACAGAGACATTTCACTACCTTAACAGTCACCAAAAATTCTTCTGTAACGTTGTGGCATCCATATTCAGCCTATAGGCCCATAGTATTCAGCAAACTTTTCCATGAAGCAGGAAATTTCAAAGGCAGTTCATCAGTCACTTTCTTCTGTGTTCTACAGAATGTCTGGCAGTTGTTTTCATAAAGCAAGAATCATCTCCCTTTAGGCAAGTTCAGCAGTCATTTTTCTGCGAGTCCTGCATGTCCAGTTCATCAAACAGTCCAGGCAAGAGTAGTTTCTTGCCAAATGGCTATCCAACTCCATAAGGAACCTCTTCAATGCCCATCTTCCTCTTGAAGTAATTGGTGCTGCTGGGAGCAGATGTGTCTCACCATCATGAAAAGCCCTAAGTTTTGAAAACATTTTAATGCCACATTCTGTAGTTTTTGAAAGGTTTGGCGAATGCCTATTCATCTGAAATACATCTATCGCCACATGGCAGTGGCTTTCTGGCAAAGTTTCAGCATGTCTGTCTCTGGTGACAGCTCCATGGCTTCTTCCTGACTCTGCCTTCTTCCTCCCAACATTCGGTTTAGTTTTTCCCCCTAGCTCTGTTCTACCCTATCATGCCAAGCCAGTTTTCTTTATTCATTAATGGTAATCACAGCATACAGAGGGGAATCCGACATCAAGTAGGCCTTTGCCTGAGCATCAGAAAAACATGCATCCTCCTTTGGTTTAGATCTGGCTTGTGTTTCCTTTCCCATACCCAGAGTCAATGAAACACTCTGTCAGACATTGGTAGGAAATCCTTCTGGATTCCTATAGTAAACCTTTCTAAGAACAAGGCAAATAAAGTCAAATTTCCTCATGGACTGCAGAATGCAAGAAACATTAGCATCACTTTTGAGTTTTCCAGAAATTTATCAGCTACTTATGTAGACATATTACACTGTCTTGATTTAAATTATTAATTGCTCTCCCTTACTCCTAGTTTCATCTAAGTGATTTAAACCAGACTCCTTTATAACAGAAAGAAGGCCTGCTCTTTGGGAAAGGACAAATTCTAAAACGGTTTTAGTTTGTCTTTGTAAGTGAATGATCAAAATAATTAGTGATCACAAGTGATCTGATCATTTATCATGTGATATTAACAAGCAATGGGTCAGAGTATGAGAGAGGAACTTATGTGCTACAGAGTAGCAATATTTTTGTGCTATGGTTTACATTGTTAAGCAAACTAAAATAAGCAAGTCTTCATGCCAGGGTTTTAGTTAATGTCATTTTGCTTGGCTGAGAAAATCTGCCACATCTCTGAGCAAACATATTTTAAGAGAGCATTAGGGCATGCATATTTTTAGGATGCTAATAGACTCTCACCCCCTTTGATTTTAGCTGCCAGAAATTATGATTCATAGTTCTTGATAACACAGAACAGAAAACATTGCAAAGGGAAAGAAATTCTAACAGATTGCTCAGGATTGATTTCTGAGTGTCAGTTAATCAAACAATTCTCTTTCATTCCTTTAGCAAAATGTACACTTGCATTTTCAAAAATTAGTCTAGAAAAATCTTTGCATCTTCTCCTTTAATATCATAATTATTAACAATTCTTTCAATAGCATTAAAATTGTGTGGTAAAAGAATATATATATATATATATCATTATATTTATTTGTAACTATAAAAATGACAGCTGAAAAGGGACCAAGATGGAAGGTTTTAGCTAAAAGAACAAAGGGTAAGGTTTGTTATAGAATCTATTTCTTTTTACAAGAAGATACTAAAGAATAAAGCAATATTATATCATGTCACTCTATTCTTACTAGGTACAGAAAAATATATACAAATGCCTCTAATAGATTATAAATATATTAAAATTGAAATTTCAAAATATATGACCATCTTCTGAATTAGCAGTTATTCTAGAAAGAGTTAGGGTTAACAAAGAACTAATTACTATCATAGCTGAGGCTCAAAGTAGTCTGTCTGAAAAAATCAAATTTTTCTTTTTAAGACTTATTTTGTTTTTAATTATGTGTATATGTGAGTGAGCATGTGGATATATGTGCACATGGTTACAGTTACCTGCAAAGGGCCAGAAGTGTCTGGTCACTTGAGTTTGAGTTATAAACAGTTTGAGTTGCCCTACACGCTTACCTGATGAGCCATCTTTCCAGCCCTGAATTTCAATACTTACAGAAGTCCTAATGAATACATGGTTTTGACTTGGACTGTACATATCTGCACTACAACTGTTTTTAAAGCATGACTGATTCTTCTCCTTTGTGGCTCTTTGGCCACCCCCTGCCCTCCCTCACCCACCCACAGTTGAGTTTCCTAGGCTAAAACACTTAGTCACCTGTATGGATTTCTATTTTTCTTTTCTTGGAAAATCTATTGCTGTACAATAGGAATATGAAGAGGACACTGATACTAGAAATAAATTTATGCTTTTTAAAAAAACACATATAGCTGTTCTGTTGGATTTTAAGGTATGAGAAAACTTACAAATAATTTTCCCACTAGCCAATGATCAGTCAGAATTTAAAAATGTACATGTAGTGTATTGCAGATTGAAGTATGCAAAGAATTCATGGTTTAATTAAAATTTTAGAGGAAAACTCATTCATATGAATTAATAGCAAGATTTTTAACAGGTTGCATAAATGGTGACAAAATTTACATCTTTGTATTCAAGAAGAGTATAAAGCTACGTGGTGAAGATGTCTACATATGTCGACTCCTTTCAATATGTGCCATAAATAGCAAAGCGTTGTGGATATTAAATTATGTGAGAGCAAATGACTCACAAGTAACGGCAAATACCTGATCTGCTTCCACTCCCTCACTTACTTTCTCAAAAGGTAGCATGGAAACAAAATGCAAACACAGCATCAAAAGGAATGACTTCTTGCTTAACGATGCTCTTTCCTGCAACAAAATACCACAGCCAAACTCAGTTCAGGATCAAACCAACATTGGACGAAGATGAGACCCCTTTAAGTAAGGAGCCTTGGAGCTCTTCAGGCTCCTAGCCTGCATTGTTTACATGCCTCTTCAAAATATCCTGCATCTTCTTAATCATTTCTGTAGGACAGTAAAATGTTTACTATTAAAATGCACCTCAACAGGCAGAGAAGTCAAAACAGGAAAACCAATGACAAAAATTCACACACCTTGGCATAAAAAGTATTCAGAGAGATAATGAATGGAATGAAATAAAACTTATCTCTGTTAGTCTTCATTGTCAATAAAATGTTTACATGAAAATTCTCATCTTTTTTCCCTTTGGTAAATATTCTGCTTGCTTCTTGACTATTTTCATCACTTACAGATCTGTGAGCCTGCTCCCAACTGTCTATTTCTTCAGACATGTGGTCACTTGGTTCCTAAGAAATGGGTGGCAAGCAGAAGTCCCTACAACATTGGACCCCGTTGGAGTTCTAAGATGTTCCTGAAGAACTTCTGGCCAACCTACCAAGATACTTCTACCCTAGCAGGCTTTTACACATTTCCAATTCTGCTCAGATAATGGTTGCACAAAAGAGTTCACTTCTTAGAGGGAGAAAAAAGGTATCTGTATATGCTCTACCATCTTGTATGTGAAGAATAGGACCTGAAAGCTGGAATGATCTATCAAGGACCAAGAGATCTCTGCCTTCCAAGGCATACAACTAAACAAAATCATTCCTCTTGCTAATAAAGCTTACACCTTTACTAACTTCCAAAAGAGTTTTTTTTCCCCTCTCTGTCTGCTTCCTTCTCTACCATGGGCATATAAAACAGTGCCACAGAGTGGACAAATGTCCCCAAGACTAGAGTATGGCAGGTGGAAAAGGAAGTGACAGCCTTTCTTCTGAGCCTGATTGTCTAATCATCCGTGTCTTTATCTTGTGGGACCTATGCCCTACTTTTCTATTGATTCAAAATTTAGACAGAAAGGAAACAGTTACATTCGTAATTCTCCAAACCCAAGTTGATGTTACTTAGACATCATGCTATGATGGCAATTTTCAAAGAGCCAGACCTAACCAATGGCATCCCAATATGCTCTTTAGACTCACGCCCCTTTCGGAGTTGGGACAGTGATGCAATCATCCCTCATTGATTGCCTTTCTGAACTAGGTACCTCATGACTGGTTGCATACTACATACCAGTGCGTCTATGCGTATGGAATTGGAAGCCTGAAAGTTTTCACTGCAGAACCTGCACAGAGCAGTTCTGATATCTGTGGATCATCTCTGCCCTTGCTTTCTTCAACATCATTCTAGACAAGGCATCACTAGTCACGCCAATCTCATCTTCTTCTTTTTTTTTTTCTCATGGTTTATTTTTTTTATATTTAAAAATTTCCATCTCCTTCCCTCCTCCTCCCCCCTCCCTCCCCTCCTTCTCCCCCTTCCCTCCCTTCCCCTCCACCCATACCTCCCCTCCCTCCCTCTCAAGGCCAAGGAGCCATCAGGGTTCCCCACTCTATGCTAAGACCAAGGTCCTCCCAACTCCCCCCAGGTCCAGGAAGGTGATCAACCAAGCTGAGAAGGCTCCCACAGAGCCCGTCCATGAAGAACAATCAGAGCCCAGAGCCATTGTCCTTTGCTTCTCAGTCAGCCCCCGCTGTTGGCCACATTCAGAGAGACGGGTTTGGTCGCATGATCCATCAGTCCCAGGTCCTGATGAGGAGCAGAAGGAGCGAGAACATGAGGGAGAAAGTCAGGAACGAGAGGGGTGCGTTCACTCATGGAGACGGTGGGACAGAACTAATGGGAGATCACCAATCTCATCTTCTAAAGAGCTTTGGAGTCCATCCGTTTCTATTCCATCCTCCGTTGTTATTACCTTAGACTAATCCATCATCATCTTTGTTTCCGAATTGGTCTTTCTATCTATTCTTTCCTCATAAATCTATTTCTTACCAAGCAGCCACAGTTAATTGTTCCTTTTTTTCCTTCGATTCTTTTAGTGTTTTCATGTGACATGGAAAATAAAAATAAAATAAAATCTAACCCTTGTAATGACCCATACTTTTTTTTTGTTTTGATACCTGAAAAATCCTCTCACTTCCTTCCCCCCCCCCCAGTAATGTGCTCCAAGATCCCCACTGTCTTTTCCTTCTCTTTCCTACTGGATGTACTCAATTCCTTGATGGGACAGAGATTCCCCTTGACTTGAAACTTTTTGTGTCATGTCTAAAAATCATTTTGTCTGGATGTTTCTCATTGGTCCTAGTTCTCTGTTTAGTCATGGTATCAGATCTTTCTTGATCACTCAGAAAGATATTCCTCCCTTTCCCCTATCATTTCTTCATAGTAATCTTCTTTTATTATATAGCACTATTAAGTTCTTACATTTGTGCATGAGTTTACTCAATTACTTATATCTTAAAGAAATCTAATCTTAAACTGTAGGGGTAAGTTTTATTCAACTTGTGAATGGATCAGGTAAAAATATATTTATCATTCCTCATATTGGCAGTTACAGTGAATTAATATTTTACTGTGGCTATTTTTTCCCATTTACGGTAGTAATAAAATCTTAGGGGAAGAATTAAGATAGGACAGAGTTCTGGATCGGGCCCCTTTATCTTCCTACAAGATGAGTCTTTCAAAACAAGAGCATGGCTTATGCCTATTAAGCTAGATTAGATATTCTTGTTTCTAAGTGTGACTATGAATGTACCACCAAATCCATGGAAGTGAACTCTTGCTAATAACCCCTGTAAATTTTCTGATTCATACAGTCACTGTCTGTGCCTCAGGGAGAGAAGTTATAGTCCTTCCTGGGTTTGGATGCGAAGAAGGGCACATTTACTGGTATTTCTCTCTGATAATGAAAATATTCTTCTATCTGAGTGGCTCTTGTCTCATGATAAGAAACATCACAGTAAATACAGACTTTCTTACCTAAACCCATCTGTGCAGAACAGTGGTTTCCATTTAGCTAGATCTGGTCTACACTACTCCCTCCCCCATCTCCTTTTCCTCTTCTTTTTTCTCCCTCCTTCTCCCTCCCCTTTCCTTCTCTCCTCTCCAATTTCTTCTTTCCTCTTTCCCAATCCCTTTTTATCTTCTTCCCTCCTTCTTGTCCTCTATTGTCTCTTTTCCTTCTTTCCCCTCTCCCTCTTTTCTTCTCCCCCCTTCCCTGCTGTTTCTTTCTCTCCCTTCCTTTTCCCACTCCTCCCTTTCTCCTTCATCCTCTCTCCTCTGTGTCCTACCCCTCCCTTTCCTCCTTCAATTCCCCCTTTTCTTTGTTTCCCAATGCTCCACATTAAAAATAATAAAATTCCAAGTTTAATATGGTCCCAAAGGCTGAGTCTCTTTCACACATATGCTGAGGCTGATAATGAAATAATTTACAAGCTATCAATCTTCTTTGTGGGATAGTATTTAGGAAGTACCAGGTCTTTGGTAGGCACTGTGGTATGTATATGTATAAAGTATAATACTCATCAAAGACGCTTGTTTCTAGCAGGAAACAAACACTGTCTTCCTAAATACGCCGTATATGCCTTTAACATCAGTGGACGAAAACACAACCTGCAATGCTTCCTTCCACCATCTTTGATTTTTTTGTAAGCGATTTCAGAGAAGTTAGCCTGTATCACCATGGATACAGGCACCAGAAAATTCCGAGAAGTTCCCTGGCATTCATTGAAATGCAACTGTGGGCTTGAAACAATTATGGAATGTACAGTGTCAACTGAGAACACTCAAGCTGGAGAGAAGGTTAAATTGGTCAAATGCTTGCCTCGTAAGCATAGGGACCTGAGTTTTGTCTTCAGAACTCACATTAACAACAACAACAACAACAACAACAACAACAACAACAACTTGTTGTGTTGGAGGGCTGTGACACAGTGTGAATGCAACACTCAGGAGGCATAGACGCAGTGGGTCTCTTTGAAGTTAAGGCCATTTGGTTTATACTGAGAATTCCAGGCTAGCCTTGGCCATACAGTGAAACTCCCCCTCTCCCCCACAAAAGTGTTTTCCATGATATCATAAGTTTGTAATTCGAGTCTCGAGGAAGCAGAGTCAGGCAGATCCTTGGATCTCTCTGCCTAGCCATCCTAGCATGCTTAACAATCTCCAGGCCAGTTATTAGAGAATATATACAGTGTAGAAGAAAATATAAACACTACCAGAACTAATACAGTATTTTTGCTGTTTACTGGAGGTTAATATACTATAAAGAAGAGCCCCCCAAAAGAAAAGTTAGAGCCATTTCAGCTGTCTGGAAAGCTTTCTTTGAATCCAGAGCATGTGTTCAGGAGTACAGTGTTCCCTTGAGATGAGCCAGACACCTGCTTCAACCTTCGAAACAAAGTGTTTGCTTTAGCATCAATAATCTTAGCTTCACTGTGAACACTGAAAACAGAACCAGGTAGTGTTGGAGGTGTAGTATCCAGCTTTTGGAATGTGCACCCACTATGCAGCTTTGGCTCAGAATTTGTCTCCAGCACAGCAGATAAGAACTTGCAGTTATGTGAGTTTAGAACAGGAGGGAGAAGTTTGAAAATATCTTATCCTCCATATCATGTGACATATGGTCCTGAAAGATGAGGGTATCTTGTGATGTGTTAGCTAACCACAAGATAAAAATCACAGGCTGTGAATTTGTTTTCCTACTTGCAAGAATTAGGTTCTGGGTTTTTATTCACTGCCTAAGTTTTGAACAAACACACAGAAAGTGTGGCTTTGCCTAGGATGCTGTCTTCAAGAAAAGTCATTGCTTTTTTTTTGCTATGATGCCAGTAGCTCTGATAGATGGGAAGTTGTGAACTGGATAGATGGACTCTTTTCTTTGTCATGAATACAATGGGTACCCATCAGACTGACTAGATGGAAAGCTCTGCCCAGTATCAGTGAGACTATAAGAAGTGGCTTCTGGGGATTATTCCGTGGTTTATTCCAATTTCAGAATAGTGTTTTCCAACCCGTGGTTGATGGGATTATGTTTCTCACAGGACTACAGTGTAATTAAATACCCAAGACACAACAAAAACCTTGCATTGTGTGTATTATTTTTTAAAAAAGTTTTTGTTGTTTGTGTGCTACAAAGACATAATGACATCAGTTATATTTTCCCCTTTGAATGCTTTTCTGTAAAAAAAAGTAAGAGATGCTAACTCTGTTTGCTTTTTTAGCATTTTTGAGGGTGTTGTAACTGCATGAAAAATCCCAAAATCTAGGGAGGCGAATGCTAGCTTGCTATGTGGTTGTCTCTTTACTCATCATTCCCCTGGTTTTGGCCTTAGAGTGATATGATTATTAAAATGAAGAACTCTGTCTGATCACATTTGAGATTAGACACCAGATATAGTGGGGGGGGGGGATTTAGAACTATTTAACATTACCCAAAGCTTCAGATTTCTCTTTGTGTACAATTTGGCCAATATGGTTATGGCCTAAATATTGCTAACAGAGGGCCACTGTCAGATTCTGCAAGTGTCTTGTAAACAAATAGTACATTTTGTACTGGCACAGTTTGTTTGTTTTTACATTATTTATGCTTAATTCTGACAAGTGACAGAAACAAAGTGGATTCTGCACCTTTAGAAAACATGTTACCCAACCAGCAAGAGCAGTTCAGCATTTGTATAGAGAGCTGGTGCTGCTCTCCACGACTTCATGCAGACCACTGGAGACGGAGGACCTCCTGTTCCCAGTGATCAATCTGAATGTGACACAAGACGAGTTTGTATTTCCAGGGCAACATCTATGTAGCCATGAAACTAAGGAATATTTGCATGAATGGCTCTTTGGACATCTTCTAAATCAGCACCTCCCCACCTAAATCAGCACCTGTATTTCTGATTGCTGAATTATGAAACACTGTAAATCAGCCCAGATACAGGATAGAAGAGAGGAGCTACAGTATGAAGTGCTATCTGAGCCAACTTCCAGATAGTCCACCTTGGTGGGTATAGTTTGGACTTGAATGAATGTGATAGTTTTTTTTAAACATTCTTTATGATTTTAATAGCTCTGATAAATTATGTACTTGTTCCTAAAGCAATGCATTGTTTTTCAAATGTGACAATGTTGACTGAGGGTTTCTGCCCTCAGCCAAGTCCCACAGCCGTTCAGTCCCAAAGACACACACAGAGGTCTACAATAATCATAAACTGTTTGGCCAATTAGCTCAGACTTCTTATTAACTAATGCTTACATCTTAAATTAGCCCATTATTCTTGTCTATGTTAGCCATGTAGCTTGGTACCTTTTATTAACGAGGCATTCTCATCTTGCTTCCTCTGTGTCTGGGTGATGACTGCAGACTGCCTTTCCTCTTCCCAGAATTCTCCTGTTCTTGTCGCTCCACCTCTACTTCCTGCCTGGTCACCCCTCCTGTACTTCCTGCCTGACTGCTGGCCAGTCAGCATTTTACTAAAATAATACAAGACCATTGTCCCACAGCATGACAACACAAAGAAAAGTTCAATTTGTTCTTATAAAATATAAAGTGGCTGGGTATGGCGGTGCATGTCTTTAATTCCAGCACTCCACTGCCACATGCAGCCTGTGGTTCAAGGCCAGCCTGCTCTATGTAGCCAGTCCAGGACATCCAGGGCTACACAGTGAGACCCTAATGAAACAAAATAGAACAACATCAATTTCACATATACACACTGTGACATGTTTCAAATATCAAAACTTAAGGCCTGTTTCCTTCTGAAATGACATCAGTGAAAGGCAATATTGGTTCTTGGTTCCTTCCTAGTCTTCAAAATTTCCTGTCCCTGTACCATCTCTTTGTGTACTTCCTCCTGTCTCTTGAGCAGATCACCAACTCCTACCACTGTGAACCCTCATCCTAGAAGGAGCTTCTGTCGGCATCATTCTGAGGAATTCTAAGGAAGCTGGGCTTTAGCTTCCTTACATATGTTCGATGACTCTTAAAACCCTGTTGGAATAAAAGACCAGAAGATGGTAGGAAAGATGCCAGACAGGAGTGTGGTTAGTGGAAGAGGAGCTGTCTCCAAGGGTTTGAAGGAGGCCTCTCAACACACACATGCATGCACCTAGACACACACACACACACACACACACACACCTGAATATGTCTTCATATTTGCGTGCCCATGTTTTATGCATATGAATTATGCTATTCTGTGTTTAGAGGGGTGGGGAAGGAAAGTGTCAGAAATGTGTCTTTATCTCTCACTATACTTCATTGCTCAAGATCAGGGATTTGGCTTCATTATCTTCTATCTTTATTATCACACAATGTGTTTTATGGTGGTGCTCAGATGTGTAGATGAAATGCATATTGAAAAGAGGGGAAAAAGTAATGAGAGAAAAGAAGAAAGATATACATCAGGTTCCATTTGACACAAAAGTACATTGTCAGTGGTTTTTTGATAGCTGTCTTCTCTAGTCCAGCCTGTGTACTGTATGGGTGAAGACTATTCCTAATGGCTCATTATGTTCTCACGTCTACACTGGAGGGTCACCTTTCCCAGCAGAAGTGAAGAAGGCCTGGAAAGGGAGGAAAAGCAGAATTCTAGATCTGAGATAGCTCATGGGAATAGGTTTTCAGTGTCTCCATCCTATGTGACTAGTGTTGGTACCCGAGCCTGTAGACACTTCTCTACCATTGTCTCTGTTGACACTAACACTGGGTCTGTACATCCTGTCCTACCGCTGACTCTGTAGGTGCTTTCTTACCACAGTGTCTGCAGAAGCCTTTGTGCCCCTGCCTCTGGAGACACTGCCCTACCCAGCCTGTAGACTCACACTTGCAGAATGCTATGTTTCTAAATTGACCTAGAGAACAATCTGACACTGGTAATGCCTGGATTCCTGCTGTAAGTAATTAAACCCATCAGGATGGTGCCTTGGGGGAAGAAAAGGATAATAAAGACACAAGCATATCTCCATTTCTTTCTTTCTTTCTTTTTTTTAGGTTGGCCATCTTTCTCATCTACGTTCTCTACTTCATCTCATTCTCTTACTCTTCCTATTCTAGTGTTCGACCTGGAGAGGTCCTATTTTTTTTTTTAGTAGGAGAAAATCTGAGGCTGCTGTAGACTTGTGCAATTAATTATAGTTTCATATCTCATTGTCATAATTTATTTTAATATTTGAAATATGTAGTTTCGCTTGGCCTAAGGATTGGCACGTGACTCAGGATAGCCTGGAGCTCACAGCCCTCAAGCTTCTGCCCTCCAAGAGCCAGGATTACAGATATGTGCCACTGTGCCTAGTCGCTTAGGTATTTTTATCTCTGGGTATTGTCAGAAGTTCTTTGAGTAGGCCATCTCATATGATATGATCGTTGACATTTTGCAATGTTAAATTTCCTCTACATAATTAAGTATCAATAGTCACCTGTGTCGGGTACCTTTTATGGCCCTTTCTGTCTCCTTGTCCCAGGGAGCTTGCTTCCTAGCCTCTTCCTTGTTCTGAATTAGTTTCTGTCACAGGTTGACAGTAGTAGCAGAAGCAGAGGACGGAAAGGGAGTGAGGTCAGAGGACTGCAGCTTCCAGTTTCTCTGACAAGTGGCTGTGGGCTGAAAATAGCCTTCTAGCTATGACGGTGTCCATGGCACCTTCCATGGCAGGGGGCTTTGTTGATGTGTGTGGTCTGTTCTGTCACCAGAGATCATGCTGAGGTCTGTGGCATGTGCTGACACCAGAGGTCGTGGGGATGTCCGTGGGGTTGTGCTGTCACCAGAAACCATGTGCAAGTCTATGATGTGTGTTCCTGCTGACTGTGAAGGGCAAGAAAGCTTTATTTTTTATTTATATTGTATTATATTTTATTGTTTTGCAGTGGTATTGATGACAGCAGACTCACAGTTAAGAGAGACATAGAAGGCTTTAGTGACAACCTTTAGGCACCTCCTCCTCCAAAAGAGTATCAGCCTGGACAGGAAGCCAATGAAGAGAACTCTTAAAAACTCTGATAAGGATGCTGAAGTGTAACTCTCCACAACTGATGGCTTCTGGCATGGCTGGGGGTGGGTAAGGGCTCAGTTTTCATTAAGGGTCTGGCCACTGAGAGTTTTACCATGCTCCAACACAAATTGAACTTTTCTTTTCTTCTTCTTCTTCTTCTTCTTCTTCTTCTTCTTCTTCTTCTTCTTCTTCTTCTTCTTCTTCTTCTTTTTCTTCTTCTTCTTCTTCTTCTTCCTCCTCCTCCTCCTCCTCCTCCTCCTCCTCCTCCTCCTCCTCCTCCTCCTCCTCCTCCTCCTTCTTCTTCTTCTCTCTCTTCCTCTTCCTCCTCCTCTGCCTCTTCCTCATCCCCCCTCCTCTTCTTTCTTCTTTTGGTGTATGTGGGCGGGTTGAAGTCACAAGGGTGAGAGGATGTACCTGGGAGATCTGGAAAGTGAATGTAATCAGGGTGCATTATATGAAATTCTTAATCAATAAAAATATTATATTACAAAAAAGGAAATTGCCCTCTAAAAAAGACATGGTTTATTAGGTGACTGACAGGTGCTTTACATATGCTACCCACTGGACTTAGATGACTTGCTCTCAGAAAAATATTCTACCTTTCCCCTCTGCTACTAGGCCTCAGGTAAACACTATCTTTCCTCATGCTTTGGGTACTCCAACATAGGGGAGTTTCTAGCTGACAACTTTGTCATCTGTGTGAAGAATCTACTCTATACTTGAGTGTGCTTGACCCATGGCTCTGACTAAACCTTTCCTTAGGTCCATAACAAATGGACGTATATAGAGGACTCAATACCCAATTTGATCTCTGGGCTGTTTGGTGAGAAATCTAGATATTTGTTTTTGATATCCCACTCTTTCTTAATGTGCATGGAAGAATTCACACTGTTACCTTTTCCTCAGCTGTCCCCAGCCAATAGTGACGTAAACATTAGCTGACTCCTAGAGGCTGTCATTGGACACATGGATTTTCAGGCCAAGTACATTGTTAATGGCGTCATGGTATTTTAGGAAGTATAGATTGAGATCTAAGGGTATTTATTTTTATATGGGAAGCATATATTGGTAAATTCATTTGCTTTTGGTGTGTATTCTCTGAGATTATAATGTTACCTCGAATTCGTGAGCAAAACACAAATTTCATCATATCAAAAACTTAGCTTTGATTATTCATTAGACCTTAATTCAAAATCATCTATATTTTTCTTGCTAACTTTGTTGATATCCTATCATTTGGTATTTAACATTACTTTCAATAAATTTATGTGCTTGCATGTCACATTGGTAGAAAGAGGTTTCTAAATTTTCTTTCTGAGCAAAATTTAGATTGTTTTAATCCATATTTTTATGCTAATAATTAAGCAAAAATAGCTCCTAATTCTTATATATCTTTGAAATAAAAATAAAATATTCAATCTTTGGTTATGATCTTTATTTTTCATTGAAAACATGAAATTATCTATAGAGAAATTTGGACAAAGATGCTACATTTTAGTCTATTATAAGAGGTATGTAAAATGTCAAGAGATGAGGAAAATGGAGGGACTACTTTATAAATTTCCACTCGTCACACATGTGACAGGTTTGAGTCAATCAGTTTAAGAAGTTACCAGTCCACTGATGAAACCATTTGAAGAAAATGTGCTGTTTGATGTTACAGAAGCCAAAAGTTGAATAAAATCATCATCTGGTTTTGATTTTAATTCACGATTTCAGAAGTATTTACTGTACATTAAAAAAAATCCTTTACCCTTTCAAATCTTTTGGACAACCTGGAAAAATTCAAAACAGTTTAACATGTAGTTGTAAAAGCACATTCCCAGCTGAGTTACCGTATCCATAGCCATACTATTTATGAACTTTAAATTTGGATAGAAATTATCATCGTTCTGCTTAAGTAGCTGCTGATTTTAAGCACAAGCTGAAAAAGAAAATTTGAAAAGTAAAAACTATTATGAAGAAAAACTTGCTGAAGAATAAAAATGTATGGTATTATTTGAAAAGTAGTTCATGTTTTGGACAAATGTCGGAATGAGCACTATTTTGTTACAGTAGAAACGTAAGAAAGAATATTTGTGTTTTGAGAAGCTAGAGGATTTCATACTGTCCATAAGAAAATATTCCTGAACTAAGACTAAGAGATCTTTTTAATTCAACTCCTCTGAATCCCATCTTCCCCTGGAAATGAACATGGAATTGCTGTCCCCCCTTTCACCCTTCAGAACATCCTTCTGGCCCTGTGCTGCCTTTTAAAAAAAGATCCAGCTCTTGCCAGGCCTTCTTCAGATTGTCTGACGTCACTCCAGCCATCCCTTCCACCTGGACAGACTCTGATTTTGACAATTCTAATGTCTTCTTCTCTTTGGCTATGGAATCTCATACTATGCCATAGACAGAATGCTAGTGGTGCCTTGGCATATCCATAAGGATTGGTCAAAAATATTCTGAAAGCCACCGTTCCTTGTCATTGATCTCTAGATAGACAAGGGCGGGGAGTTCCTATCTGTGTGTTCCTTTAAAATCATTGCCCTTCACTGGTTTTCATTAAAAAAAAAATTCAGAGAATGAAATGTAAGAGGCAACAATCCTCAGGTTTTCTTGGGAGGGTTTTTTTTCTTTTTTCTTTTTTTTTTTTTAATCCAGCTTCATCCAGGCAGCTGGCTTGGGAAGTGCCGAGGGAGTGCGACAAGGGTGTTGAGAGTCCCTCAACGGGATCCCCGCAATTTCTAGAAAAGAAAGAGTTCTGCAAACAGGAGAAGTGATTACCTAGACTTAATTAGCAGTTCAAAGTATGGGGAAGGACTTATCGTGGTAGGACGCATGTTTCTTGTTCTTTAATGAGTAAACGAGCCATCCTAGGGCACGAGCGCATATCAGAAGCACATGGCGACGAAGAAGCTTGGTGGTGGCAGATCTGATCAAAGTTTTCAAAACTGACTCCAAGCATTTGATGAAGAAGATTAACATGGAGACAATTTACCAAATAAATACAGCATAAAGAGCCAAGAGACCTTCGAAGGGACTTCAAGGCTCCAGCTTGCCCACATAAAGAATATCATTAAACAGCAAGGAAACAAAGACCAGAGTAAGGATCTCGTGCACCGAGCGGGGAGAGTAACTGAACCGCTGATTGATGATATTTTTGTTCTATCTTTTAATATGTACACCAGAAGATGTTCTCAGCTTTTAAATTCAAAACAAAGCAATGCATTTGACCTGAGCTCTAACTGTGCAACCCTTCTAAGCCTTCTAAAAGATTTCTGGACCAGAATTGGTTAATTAACGCTTTGTGTTGTACTGTGTTACATATGACCTAACCAGAGATAAAAAGGTTTAAAGGTCTCTTGTAACCCTGCAATGCCATTTGTAACACAAAAATAACCCCCTTTCATTACTGGCATGCCACTGTAGCACGCAGGTTATTTTTTCCCTTCACTGCAATAAGGGCAGCTTTCGCATCAGAAGAATTCTTGGCAAATTAATGCACTACCTCTTGGGCTAATTAAATTAGAAAGGATCAAAAATACAGAGCGGCTTTTGTGGTGGACACAATGTCGTGCTTCATGCATCTTGCTCAGAGAGGAATTTCTGCCATTTAGCCCCCTTTGCCTCTAGCAGTGTTCTGGACTCTCTAACACAGTCAAGTTCCTAATTTGCCTCAATGAGAGAGAATTATTAACTGATAATAAGAAAAGGAGCATTCACAGCTGCAGGCTGGGCTGTGTGGAAAGGGGTGATCTACCCAGCACCTGAAGCGCATGCAATTTTTATTAATTCCTGCCTAAAACAATGCATTCAGGAGTAAAATTGCTGTGCAGATGACAAAAACAATTACGCCTTTGATGCGTCCATTCTGAAAATGTGAACTACTTTAGCTCACATACAACCAGATTAAACAACCCAGGCACTGGCTCACCTTTCCCGAAATTCCAGTTTGGATGGCAGCAAGTGTGTTTTTATGTTGAGAAGTTGTCGCCGCCACTTAAGCTGATCGTTCTATTGAAATCGCCGAGTGCACAAGTAATTTTGACAATAATTAATATTGTTCTCTCTATACTGTGGCCCTTTGTTTGGAGGGTGACACTGTCAATGGTATTGCTATCTCCATGGGCACCAGGCCCAGAATGAGAGACAGGAGCTTCTGCAATCAGTCCTGGCTTGATTATTTGCTCTGCAGACTTTCTGGGACTCACTGTTCTTTATGGAGTCTTTCGTTTATGTGCCCGTTTCTTTGGTTTGGGGGTATTGTGGTAGCTGTGAGTAAAAACAAGATAGCACCATTTCTACTTCCTGCATCATTAAGGCGGCAGAGGGGGTGGGCTATGGTTTCCAGGCATTTGGTATCAACACAACAGAGCTTCCCAAATGATTTCTGCTGGGTTTCTTCTGTGCCTCTATGGGGGGTGGGGGGGACTACAGTAGACAATCAGTTTGTTATATTTATTTGTGGCTCTCCTTTCTCTGTTATTAGTGGCTGCGAGGAGAAACTGCTCTAAAGTGGAAGTATCTATTTTGATCTCATTGTTCATTTTAAAATGTAGTGGTAAGTTTAGACTTGAACTTTCTTCACTCTTTCTAGTCCACACTTCCTCATTAAATATTCATTTCATCTATTCAGAATCTTCCAGGATGAGTCCATTTCACAATTTTCTGTTCAGGTCACTAGACTTTTAATTCATGGGTTTCAAGATTCACAATTCTTACATACTGGAAAAATCTTGGTCGACTCTCTGTAATTTTATTCACGCGTGATCTTTTAATTACCCAAGGATTGATATCATGTACTATGCTTTCTTTTATTGCCCATAGCATCTAACTTGGCATGCTGTAGATACTCATTAAAAGTCGTCTTGTTTTGCCAATTGGTTTCTTTAATGGGTACCAGGGATCAGTTCTTTTGGCAACATTAAATGTTTGTTTAAAAAGATGTATAGATGCTCATATGTAGCTGGAAAGTAGTTAAAGTCAGGACACAAAGAGAAAATTATATTAGAGAAAATAAGAGAAGGCTTTTTTTTTTAGGAAGGTGACACACATTGTAGACTATAGATTCTATTTCTTTATGTGGCCCAAATGACAAGATTTCCTTCTAACATTGGCATAGATGGATTTCTTTTCTTTCTTTTTTTTTTTTCATTGAAACTAAGGTGGTTGGCTTGTATTTAGGGCTATGTAATAGAGAAGATTTGCTATTTTCTGTCCACACTGACATCTCCCTCAGTGCTGGAAGCAGTTCATAGGAGAGCTGTGTGAATTGGGACTGGATGAAGGAAGAGGGGTCCAATGTCGCTTTCACATCCATTTTGTAGAATACAGGCACAACTGCTTGGCTACATAAATAGAATTTTTTCTTTGTATTTATTTGCTTGGTAAATTTATGTATAGCTGTGATCACAGAACTTAGGTGAACACCAGGATGTGGCTCCACTGTGAAGCTGTTCTCTTGTTCCAAGAAAATCTGGCCATTTGAAGGTGTGTTCAATACATGGAGTTAGGAGTTCAGCCTTAGCTCTGGTTTTTATGTGGGAGCTCTTCTCACCTTTTTGTCCTCCTTCTGACTAGTTTCATGTTGTGGTAAAAACACATTTGATGTACAATCCTTTCTATGGAAAGAATGTTACTCCTGAAAAATCCTTATGGTGTCAAGGAAAGTGAAGTTTGGGGAGATGGAAATCTGCCACATCAGGATAAAACACAATGGGCTTTCTTGATGTCTTCAAGAAGTTCTGTATAAGCCAGGCGGTGGTGTCACATGCCTTTAATCCCAGAAGCTGGGAGGCAGAGGCAGGCAGATCTCTGTGAATTCGAGGCTAGCCTGGTCTACAAGAGCTAGTTCCAGGACAGGTGCCAAAGCCACAGAGAAACCCTGTCTCAAGAAAAAAAAAAGAAGTTCTGTAGAATGAATTTACGGTTCTGCAACACACACACACACACACACATACACACACACACACCTGTGCATACACACATACATATGCATGGGTACACACACACACACACACACACACACACACACACACACACACAGATGTAGGGGTCTTCTCAACACCAGGGATGTTCTCTTTGTTAAACGGTATTATGATTTACACACCTGTGCATACACACATACACATGCATGAGCACACACACACAGATTTAGGGGTGTTCTCAACACCAGGGGTGTTCTCTTTGTTAAACAGCATTATGATTTGTCTTCACAGAAATAAGCTGGCGTCCTGTTATTTGGCAAACACTGGGGTGGGAAGAACTATACACAGTTACTAGAAACTGCCTCATTTTCAGAAAACTAGACTTCCAGATGTTTGATTTGCACGAGTTATGAAAGTCTTTACCTGGGAGATGATTTCCAGGAACTCAGGGTTCAAAAAGCACAAAATGGCATTGATAAATAGAAATTTTCAGAACAAATTATTCAGTATATTTTATGAAATAGAGGAAATATTTTTCATAACACACTTTCGGATAGTTGAGATTTGTCTACACTTTCTCATCTTTGCACGACTGTTGCATGTGAAACACACACACTTTTATACCTTTGTCCTTTTAACAGTGGAATGTGTATTCTGTCATGAGCTTTAATATTGGCAAGGTGGACTGTATGAAAGACATTTTTCCAAAGGAGAGTGGCAACACCCCGCAGTGTTTCTGCAAACTCCTTTTGTCCACCAGTGCTTTTAAGCATCTACTTCTCTGGACATATATAGGATACAATGAAAGAGAACATGTCTTTCTGGTGCAAGAATGCCATGCTTAAAAATATCATCTGTATGTGCTTTATTTTTATTTCAACCATACGTGCTTTTATAAGTATTTGAAAAGAAACTATTTTAAAGATTTGACATAGACACAAGGGGATATGAGTCCAGCAGCCTGAGGGTAACAGTATCTCACAAACTAATGATTCATGCGGGGGCTATGTGTCTATTTATATTGTCATTTGTTTAGGGGTGGGGTTGGTAGAGAAGAAAAGTAGTATGTAGTGTTCAACCTAAATACCAGTGGTTTTTGAAGAAAGGGAAGTTCCCTGGATGTTGTGCTTGTTTAACTGGGAGGGATTATCATGTAACTACTCTCGCTGATTCCCATTTTTAGGACAACCCGACACTGCTGGCAATCTTCCTCTCGTTCTAAAAGAAGGAACGAGTGTTTTTTTTTTTTTGTTTATTATGTAGGAAGGAAAGAAGTTTATTTTTTTGATGAAATGTGTTAAAAAGAAAAATCACGCTTGATGTGGTTCCTGGGTGAGGTGGTGTTTGATTGCCATAAGTAATCCTCGATGCCTCCGGGATTCTTTCCCATGCAAGTAAATGATGGTGACCTGAAAGAAACCAGAAAACATGCATGTGTATCTCCATCATAAAGGCAGAATACAGAGACCAGTTTCTGACTTTAAATGAGTGATTGCAGCATCTCGGAGAGTTATATGTGACAACATGAAACTAAACTTGCACTGGGAGCATCATCAGGGAAGCCAGAACTATGGCATATAAGCAAAGGGTAGGACGAAGAGATGAGAAATGCTATTATTAAGCCATCAAACCAGTGAGATATTTTTATCCATATTTCTTATTCACGTAGTGTACCAGAAAATTAGTTTTCTAAGAGATGGTATGTGAAATAAAACAGTTGACTTTATTTCTGTGTGTCTTCCTAGAATCCAGAAAAAAGGTTACACTAGCCAAGCACCTAGACTTGTTTTTTTTTTTTTTAACATTGTCACAAACTTGCAAGAATGGCAGAGAAATTAGAACTTTTCAGACACCACTTATTCTCTGTAAGTGAATGCGAGATGCCCGAACAAAGATTCAAAAGAAATATTTGAAGATATTAATGGAAAAATTATTATTTCGTAAAATGCAGGGGCAAAAATAAATTAAAGCAGCTGTATTCTGCTCTCTCTTTTCTACGTTTACCCACCCATCCATGTCTTGCCTTTTACAATTACAGAGAGGAGAAGGAGAAAACTACTTCCAGGTGTCTTCACTCCGTTTCTCTGTTTCATAAATACAGAGATATGGCTTTCCTACTGACAGGGGACAGAGAAAGGGCTTCTCATCTGTTCTGATCCTCAGTTACAAACATAGTCACAAAATAGTGTAAAATAGTTCTTTTGAGTTCCAGATTTGTGACTACAAAAATAAATAAATAATAAATAAATAAATAAAAACCGGGCATTTCTTTCTCCCTTTGCTTGGAAATCAAGTCCACCCTGTCTCAACCACTAAATAGAACAATTTTCCCCTCTGTGAGCCGCTTGATGAGCCTGTGGCCAGATTCATAGAAATGTCATAAAAACAGAGTACAGAATGGATTATTTTATGATTAAGATCTGTATGGATCTTTGTATGATGGCAACGTGCTTTGGCAGGCTTCTGCTGCACGCACACTAGTTTTAGTGTGTGTGGTGGGAAAAAAATGGCCTGCCACACTGTCACTTTAATGTCTTTCTGAGGAGGAACAAAAATCATTGGACTCCACCAAAGGTTACAGCAGTTGTACAAAGGTTTGGCCTGCTAGCCAGTACAGTGTGTGTTCTATTTCTCATTGTGCTAGGAATGAGAAAAGATTCAATAAACTGCTGCGATATTTCTCACTGCTTTGTCATGCAGTGACACGCTGACAGCTAATTGTAACTGCAAGGTGAAACTTTCCTGTTCTCTAATTTATGTAATAAGATTCCATTTCCCCGGTATCTCTGTGTCACTGAGATGAAACCTTCCTTTCTTTGGGTTTTTCTCTTTAGTGAAATCTTTTGGGGGGGAGGGGGAGGAAAGAGAGGCTTCATTCAGATTTATTTATTTATTTATTTTGAAACACCAGACAAGCTGCTATCAGTATGTGGATGCCAAGATGGTCCTTTAATAAAGATTGTGGTTTAAGAATTTCAACCAAAGGATTAATGTATTAAAGTGAATAATAGCATCCAGGCAGTAGTGAAGATGACGATCAGAGCTGGTGAAAGGAAGATTATTGATCATCTGGCTCTATCAGCCACAAACAGGAAGGATGAAAACAAAAGGGAGGAAAAGAAGATTAAAGAAACAAAATATAGTTTGGTATGCCAGCTGATTCTGTTGCTAATTATAAATCTTTGGCAAGAAGCCTTTGGCTGTACAGTAACACTCCTCTTATCTCCTGGTCAGTTTTCTAGCAATCTTCAGCAGTCATACACAACAACAGCCCTGAAATTGTACCTCTCACAGATGGGAACAAGCTTCCTATGCTACAGATATTTACCCTGCTCTTGAAAAGTTAATTAATTTTGTATACAACTTAAGATTGCTTCTGTGGTACATCTTCTTGTCTGACATTTCAAGCTACTTCAAGTCCTTCTCCAGGCTGTATTAGGATGGCAGTCAAAAATGCACCGTGGAGAAGAAGATGGATGTGTAGTTCAGAGGGCTAGAAAACATTAACAAATATATATATATATATATATATATATATATATATATATATGAATAACTCGTAATTGCCAATAAGTTTTTATTAAAAAATAAACTGTTTGAGCCGGGTGGTGGTGGCACACGCCTTTAATCCCAGCACTCGGGAGGCAGAGGCAGGCGGATCTCTGAGTTCGAGGCCAGCCTGGTCTACAAGAGCTAGTTCCAGGACAGGCTCTAGAAACTACAGGGAAACCCTGTCTCGAAAAACCAAAAAAAAAAAAAAAAAAAAAAAAAAAAAAAAAAAAAAAAAAAAAAAATGTTTGATTGTCTCGTGTCCTTAGTTGTAAAATCCAAAAAGTTTCGGGGGTGAAGTTGTTCAACCACAGCCTAGATGGATACCTGGGATGGGAGATGGTGGAGTTTCAGGAAGGCTTGAGGTGATGGAAGGGAAATGTCAATCAGGGATAATATGATTAAAACAGTAAATACACGTCAAACATACAGTCCCAAAGGCTATGAGTTTGGGCACTGTTGTAGGCTATGGGAGCGAATGGTACTATTTGATCGTCAGAGTTAGGATGTCATAGCTACTTTGTGGTATGTGGAGGACCAAGAAAGCCACCCAGATTGTTTCCTTGTTTGACTATATAAATGGCAGTGTCATGGATGAAGTGGGCAAGCAAGACAGTGAACTGAGAGTGGAGATAGTGGTACATTTGGAGTGCTGTTTCTATGAGCATCCGGCAGATGACTGAGCACAAAGGAGCATCAGAGAAATTTGGACTCAACTAAGAAGAGTTATAGACAGTAGTTAAAGGGAGACCGTGAGTGGGGTTGTTAATAGGGACGTTGTAGAGAGGTAAGGAATGAGAAATTAGAGCAGATCCTTGGAATTTATTTTAGTGGGAAAAAGAGAAGTGGTCTGAAAAGTTGCAGTTGGAAACATAAGGAAAAAAGAGGAACATATCCTTCAGCATTGTGGGGAAGGAAGGGTACAGAAGGAATGGAGGAAGAGGCAAAATCAAACACTGAGGATCAGCTACTCATATACTAACGTTGGCATGTTGCCAGACATTATGTGCGGGTGATCCCCTCACCCTCACTTTATGGAGGAAAGAACGGGCATGCAGATGGGGTCAGATGATGTGTTCGAGTTTGCACAGTTAGCAGATAAACTGCGAGTCAAGCTCAGACATTCTTCTGTGCTTCTTGAGGGTCTAGGTGAGTAGTTAGCTGGCTTTCTCTCTGTCAGTCCTCCCCACCTTCACACCAGGAACCGAGATGAAAAGAATTCATAAATCAGTGTCAAGAGAACTCTATTTTGTAGAAATCATTACACTGCTTTTGTTAAGGCAGTATTTTATAAAGAGGTAAAATTTAATAATTGTGCACCTTCACTACCAACGTGGGTTTAACAGTATCAGCCAACACTGCACATTTATGTTTCTGACATGTGGAAAAATATTTTGAGTAAGCTCTGATTTTTTTAAGCTATAATTATGTAAAACTAAAATCTTAAAATAGTAACGATATTTTACCTTAGTTTTCAAGAGCGTATGCTTTATCACCTTTGCTATTTCAATCTCAAAAAGACTAAACCTCCTTATTCAGATAAAAATGAGCCACACACAGCACACAGGTTGTAGTCCATGTTTTGAAACTTGCATAATGATGTGGGCCATTTTCCTTGATTCACTCAACAGTGTCCCACTCGCATTTTTATTTGTGATTATAATTCTGCCATTAAATCCCACAGGGTGCTGTGATAATGTACAGTTTATGTCACATGTGACACTTTCTCCTGTCTTTGAGACCAGTACTCATCTAATTGGGGTCCCTCCCAGATTTTTAGTTTTCTCACAGTTTCCTCAATTTCCCTCCTCTAAAGTTCTCTTTTACTAGGTTTTCCAGTCTTGTTCATCCCACTATGTGCTACAATGCATTTTTAATAACTTTCTAACTACGATAATTCTATGTGTTCTCACTAAGTGGAGTAGTTCTCAATGTATAAATTCAAGAACTCATATGAATTCTCACCTCTTAGTTGTGTTGTTTCTGTCAGCAATTTTTCTTTTCCTGTTGTTTGTGTATCTGTTATTAGGTGAGGAAATGTTCAGAGACCAAGATGAGGACAGCAAGAATCAGCAGCGGATTGTCAGAGCTTTTAATAATGCAGAAGTGGATCATCACCAAGCCAGGCTACCATGAGATGGATAGTGCTTCCTAGGGGACACCTTAGAGGAGCCCATTGAAAGCATAAATATTAACTTTAACTAGAATTCTAAACTGTTTTTTATTTACATTTTTATTGATTTTTATTGAGCTCTACATTTTTCTCTGCTCCCCTCCCTGCCTCTCCCCTCCCCTTCAAACCCTTTTCCAAGGTCCCCATGCTCCCAATTTACTCAGGAGATCTTGTCTTTTCTACTTCCCATGTAGATTAGATCTATGTTTGTCTCTTAGGGTCCTCATTGTTGTCTAGATTCTCTGGGATTATGATTTGTGGGCTGGTTTTTCTTTGATTTATGTTTAAAAACCACTTATGAGTAAGTACAATGTGTAACATGAGGGCCTGCTTGCCTGGGGTTTCTGTCCCACCCAGTACCCCACAGCCGGCAAGCCCCAAAGAAAATCACACAGAGATCTCTATAAGTTATAAAGCTGATTGGCCAATTAGCTCAGGCTACTTATTAGCTCTTTTAGCTTATATTAACCCATTGTTCTGATCTATTTTAGCCATATGGCTTGGTACCTTTTTCAGCTGGCAGGTCACATCTTGCTTCCTTGGTGGTCTGCACAGGACTGGGAGGAATCAACTTCCTCCTTCCCAGAATTCTCCTGTTCTCATTGCATCATTTCTACTTTTGGTCTGTTTTTCCTGCCTATACTTCCTGCCTGGCCAATCAACGTTTATTTAAAACATGATTGACAGATTACAGATAATTCTCCTGCACCATACATGTGATAATTGTCTTTCTGGGTCCGCTTACCTCACGCAAAATGATATTTTCTAGCTCCATCCATTTGCCTGCAAATTTCAAGATTTCATTATTTTTTTTTCTGCTGTGTTGTACCATGTTTTCCTTATCAATTATTCGATCAAGGGGCATTTAGGTGCCATCTCTGAGCTGGTAGTACTGGGTTCTAGAAGTAAGCAGACTGAGCAAGCCAGTAAGCAGCACCCTTCATGGACTCTGCATTAACTCTTGCCACCAGTTTTCTGCCCTGCTTGTATTCCTGTCCTGACTTCCTTTGATTATGAATGATTATGTTGAAATGAAGGCAAATAAACCCTTTGTTTCCTAATTTGTTTTGGTCATGGTGTTTCATCATAACATAAAAACTCCAAGAAAGACAAGTTGGCACCAGGTGTGGGGTATTGCTGTACAGATCTAATAATGATGTTTTGGGGGAGGATTGTGGAAGGATTTTGGAAATTTGGGCTAGAAAAATCATTGACAGCTCAATGAACTGTTCTGTAGGAGCTTGCAATATCAGAATATTGAGAAAACTGCAGGCAATGAAGGCCTGGCTTGTGATATTTCAGAGGGAAACCAGGACCCTACTCGGCCTTCTGAGTTCTGATTAGTTGGGACTGAAGAATTGGCTATGACTAACCAAATACCAGAACCACTAAAGTAAATCCTTGTTCTGCTGGGATAATAGATACTGGTCAGCTGGGTCTGAAGAATCAGCTATGATCAAAAAGAAACCAGCATCATTGTTGCGAAGTCTACTGGGAAGTGTTTCCTCAAGGTCAGCCCACAGAATAATGCATTCCAGAAGTGGCCAACGTTGCAACCCTCTGTTGCTAGCGGAATTTAGTAGTGTAAGGGTTATCTAGGTGGCACTGGGTTTGAAGGCATGAAGAGGTCATAGAGAAAATCTGAGACTTGGCACAGTGTGGCAGAGCTAGAGTTCCTGAAGAGTCCAGGAGAGGCTATTGCTGAAAGTATAGTCCAGTTGCAGCAGAAGACCCCAGCATTTGGGGGACTGCTACTACTATGGGATAGTTTACCAAGAACAACAGAAGATGTGGAGTTGAGCCAATTTAAGCCTAGAAGGTAATCTGTATGCTACAGAGAATGGAGCCAGAGAAGTAGTAGGAGTCCAGAAGATCCCGAGTGAGTTATTGATAATTGGACGTTGAGTTATTTACACTTTAGGAGTTTGACTTTGCATTGTTCAGATTGTGACTATGCTCTAGTTCCCCACTCTTTTTTTTTTAATTTTTTTTCCTCTCATCATGGTTTATTTTTTTTTTATATTTAAAAATTTCCATCTCCTTCCCTCCTCCTCCCCCCTCCCTCCCCTTCTCCTCCCCCTTCCCTCCCTCCTTCTCCCACCTTCCCCTCCCCTCCCCTCCACCCATACCTCCCCTCCCTCCCTCTCAAGGCCAAGGAGCCATCAGGGTTCCCCACTCTATGCTAAGACCAATGTCCTCCCACTCCCCCCTGTCGTTCCCCACTCTTGAAGTAAGAAAATATTTAACTTATTTTTATTTTACAAAATCCCACAGTTTGAGAGACTTTGAACTTTTAAAGAGATTTTGGAGTTAAACAAAAACTTTTGATTTTAAAAGAAACTGAATATTTGAAAGAGAACTGGATTTTTAAGTGTTTGAATTTTTAAAAGGGCCACAGGACTTTCAAAGTTTTTGAATGTTTATATTGTAATACTCATGTGTAATTTTGGGGATGAATAGGAAAGGAAAGGTTATGGATTAACAGTATATGTTTGTATGTCAAGTTGAATAAGGGGGTCAATTGTGCTGGCTAGTTTATAGTCAATTTGATAGAAACTAGAGTTATCTGAAAGGAGGAAACCTGAACTGAGAAATGCCTCCATAAGATCCAGCCATAAGGCATTTTTTAATTAGTGATTGATGTGCCATGGTGAGTTGAGTGGGGTGGTGGTAGTGGTGGTGGTGTGGGCCTTTGTGGGTCATGATGAACTGTGATGTGGAAGTGTAATCCAAATAAACCTTTTGTTCATAAATTGTTTATGATCATAGTGTTTCATCACAGCAATAGAAATCCTAACCAAGACAATGGTAGACTATTTCTTATTTATCCAGGGGAGAAAGTCTTATGGGAAAGCATTTGAATCTGTACCCAGGATTCAGAGCCCTTGATTTAAAAGTGCCCAATATAAAGTTTGTCATATATTGAATATTATTTTAGCAATACAAATTATATACATAGCCAACTTACCTAAGGAACTTAAGATAATGTTCACTGTTAAACATGTTGCTTCAAAATTGATATCAAAATGAAGTTGTTTTATATTAACAATGATGAGTGGTTCACAACCCTGGTGCTGTGTTGTGGCCTATTGATGACTTCTTTGCCTCATTTTTGTTTTAGTTTTAAGTTATTTTATGAATCAGTGTTTAGAGGATGCTACATGTCTTGAGGGTGTTTTTAAAGCATGGTTCAATCAACAGATCAAGAGGTTCACCAAAATGCTAACACATCATGAAATTGTGACTTCATTGCCCAGGCTTTGTCTTCCCAGGATAGGCCATGAGCTTCAGCTGACACTGGTTCATGTTTAGTGTCTAAAATAAATGAACATTAAATTAAAACATTCCCTCAACTTGAAATTTGCTGAGAAAGAAAGGTTAACTAGTTGTACTGGCTAGTTCTATATCAGTTTAACACAAGCTATAATCCTCTGTGATGAGGAAATCCCAATTGAAAAAATGCTACCGTAAACTCAGGCTTCAGGCAAGCTCATAGGATATGTTCTTAATAAGTGACTGATGAGGGTGGGGCAGACCATTGTGTGTATGGATACCCCTGAACTGGTGGACCTGGGTTCTGTAAGAAAGCATACTTAGCAAGCCATGAAGAACAAGTCAGTAACTGTTGCCCGAGATTTCTGTCCTGCCTGGTCCAGCAACCATTCAGTCCCCAAGAAACACACAGAGGTCTACATTAATCACAAACTGGCTGCCCTATTACCTCAGGCTTCTTATTAACTCTAACATCCTACATTAACCCTTAATTCTTGTCTCTGTCAGCCATGTGGTTTGATATCTTTTATCAGCAAGACATTCTCATCTTGCTTCCTCTGCATTTGGGTTATGACTTCAGACTGAGTCTTTCCTCTTCCCAGAATTCTGTTCTCATTGCCACACCTATACTTCCTCCCTGGCTACTGGCCAATCAGCATTTTATTAAAGCAATACAACTGACAAATCCTTACAGAATACAAGATTATTGTTTCACAGCAAGTCAACAGTACTCCTCCATGGCCTCTACGTCAGTTTTGGCCTCCAGGTTCTCACTAGGTTTGAGTTATTACCTTGGTTTCTCTCAGTTGACTGTGATCATAAGCTAAATACATCTCTTGTTCCTCCCCTAGTGCTTTCGGTCATTTTTCATCACAGCAATGGTAACCCTAACTAAGACAGTAGTAAATAGATAAAAATGTACATTTTTGAGATTTTTTTTTGTTTTATTATTGACTTTATTGAGCTCTACATTTTTCTCTGCTTCCCTCCCTTCCTCTCCCCTCCCACTCAGCCCTCTCCTATGGTCCCCATGATCCCAATTTACTGAGGAGATCTTGTCTTTTTCTACTTCCCATGTAGATTAGATCCATATATGTCTCTCTTAGAGTCCTCATTGGTGTCTAGGTTCTCTGGGATTATAATCTGTAGGCTGGTTTTCTTTGCTTTGTGTCTAAAAGTTACTTATGACTGAATGCATATGATATTTGATTTTTGGGTCTGGGTTACCTCACTCAATATGATGTTTTCTAGCTCCATCCATTTGCTTGCAAATTTCAAGATATCATTACATTTTTCTGCTGTCTAGTACAAGATTGTGAAAATGTACTTCATTTTCCTTATCCACTCTTCAGTTGAGGGGCATTTAGGTTGTTTCCAGGTTCTGGCGATAACAAACAGTACTGCTATAAACATAGTTGAGCACATGCCCTTGTGCTCATGATTGAGCATCCTTTGCATATATACCCAAAAGTGGTATTGCTGGGTCTTTAAAAAAAAGAATGACCAAGATCAAAAACACTGATAACAACTTTTGCTGGAGAGGTGTGGGGGTAAAGGGAACACTCCTGCAATGCTGGTGGAAGTGCAAGCTGGTACAGCTCCTTTGGATATTATTGCGCTGATTTCTCTGAAAATTAGAAAACAACCTTCCTCATTTTTGAGATTTTACTACAGGCTAAACAACCAACCCGGTTTGTCTTCAGTCACATCATTTACTCTTACGTGTATGTGATATCAAGAAGATTAGGTAGATTAAGTAGAAAATACAAATAAGTGTTCCTGCCTCTTTACACTGTGTAAAAGCTTTGATTAATATGCTGAGTGGTGTTATATAAAATGAAAAATATTGAATGGTACCTATGATTTAGGTTGGATTAATATCCGGAAGCTATATTTTTAATCACAATTGGGGACATGAATTATTTTGTACATCATAATGATCTACCAGATTTTCAGCTGCTATGACTAGTTAATTAGAAAATTTCTTAGATGGTAGAAAATAAGACAAATTGTTTCAGTTTTGTTGAATTTGTTTCAGTAACTTTGAAATGTATGATGTGTTACTCCATATTAATATTGATTGTGTTGTTTAGAAAGGATTTTGAATCCCATATAGGATTTATATGGCATATATAATTCTATAATAATTTATTCAGTTTTCTGTAAGTAACATGATCTTACTTTTTTTAAAGGCCAAGTAATACTTCACTGTATGCATACAATATTTTCTTTATCCATTTATCTATTGGTGGGCCCTAAGACTGATTCTACAACTTACTTATTGTGAGTAATATCATGTTAAGTGTAAGTATGCAGGTATTTCTATTGTATGCAGCTTTGGATTCTTTCAAGGATATGCCAAGGAGTAGAATGCCTACATCTCACTGTATTTCAATGTTTCATTAATTTTCATGGTCGTGATAAACATTGACCAAAAATCCACTTCTTCTCACAGTTCATATTCCATTACTGAGAGAAGCCAAAGTTTCTGTCAAGGCAGGAACTGAAACAGAAGCCATGGAGGAGTGCTGTTAATTGGCTTACTCCTCATTGGCTGGTTCGGCTTGCTTGCTTGTACACCCAGAATTACCTGCCTGGGGTGGCACCACCTACTGTGGCCTGCCTTCCATCAATCATTAGTCAAGAAAATGCCTCCCAGACTTGCCTGTACGATCTGATGGAGGGATTCTTTAGTTGAGGTTCAGTCTTCACAGGTAATTTTGGTTTGTGTGAGTTGACTGAAACTAACCAGGGCCTTCCATCTTGAGTTTGTCAAGGTACTTATTTCTCTGCTACATAGACTAATTTATGTTCACATCAACAGCTTTTAAAAGTTCCTTTTGAGGAGACTTAGCAAGGACATAGGGGGAAGAGGAAAGTGAAAGTAGGCTTCCTGAAACAGCAGCTTCTTTTTCCCAGAAGACATTGGGGGAAGAAATGGCAGGAAGGCATGGGGTCTGTATTTAAACAGGACACTGGGGTAAAAGATACGACTCTGGGAACCTACAAAATACCCAAGCCAGTATGCATTTGTTGAACTCCAAGTCTTAAGACCCTCCCACCCCAAAGGGATGAAGTAGCTATACTCATTTTCTCTGAAGCTTGGTCTTCTGTCTTTCTTGAATGTCCAGCTCTTTGTCCATGCCAGGGAAGGAGCTCTGTGATCCTCTAGACAACTCCCAGTACCTCTTATCCTTGTGGTGCATCCTTGCCAGATTTGTTACTTTTTGTTGATTTTTGATGGTAGCCATTGTAAGTATGTGTGAGAGAACTTCAGTGTAACTGCTTTTTATTGGTATGTGGTGTTGTTAAATAGCCTAGGTCAGCCTGGAATTCATTATATAACCCAGGATACCCTCAACATATCCTCACAATACAGATCAGCTGCCACTTAACTCATTCTGTAGCCCAGGCTGGGCTCCAAGATTCTATGGCTTTTTCCTCCCAACTCCACTTGGTTTTTGTTGTTTTTTTCTTCCTCCTCCTTCTTCTTTTGAATTGTAGCTCACTAATAGCTAAAGAGTTGAATGTTTTTCTTTTATTTATTGGACATTGTACATTTTATTTTGAGAAGTGTTTCTTTAGTGATTTGTTTACTCTGTGATAGGGTTATTTGTTCTTTTGGTATTATTTACAAAATATTCTACATGAATAATTAGGACATATTTTTCTCCTGTACTTTGATTGGAATATAGAGCCAACAAATGTTTAAAATATGCATTTATTTTTTATTATGTGAAGTTAATAACACTTTTGTTGATTTTGCTTTAGTGAAAAGGTTCTAATGATGTTTCATATGATTCTTTCTAATCCCACACTTCCCTCTTTATATGTTAATGACAATATAAGAGAGCAAGATGGTGGAGTATCAGTATCCCAGAGTGATGGATCAGTATCTTCAACGCTGGCTTGGTTATAAATCATTTGTTTACCTAAGTGACCCGGACTGGGGCATTATCATCTGGGCTACCTGGGCATCAACTGTCCTTATCTGCAGAGAGAGGCTGTCAAAGCCCTGATACTTAAACCACAAGAACTGGTCTGAGAACCAGTTAGCTCAAGCATATCAATTGACTTAATGGCATATAAATATTATTTTTTTATTGCTTTTAAACTTAAAAATGGATAACTAAAAAATAACTATTCGTTTGTCCCAGCCAATCCTTGATTCTCTAACTTCCTATTTGTAAACACTAAGTCCTATTGCCCAGTCCCCCACTTAGAGACATTTTTCAGATCTTCAATCTTTCACCTCTTGCCCAAATCCTGGCCAAACACCACTTCTGTGTGTTCCAAAGCACCCCATATAAAACTGCATTAGTGAATTCTCCTGCATTGCACTGGCATGGGTGTTCTGCGACTCTCTTTTTCCATTAGAAGGAGCTTCTAGAGAACAGCCACAGTTAGCTTTCATTTTCGCATCTCTCATTCAATAGCATAACGGTTGGCCCCACTGTAGATGCTGTCTGAATGTTTACCAATCTAGTCATAAAGCTTGGAGACACTGTGATGACTACTTTATATTTTAAACAATATCCCTGTTTGAAATATTGTTCCACTTAGCTGGCTGATGATTTATAATAATATGGACTTTGTAATTTTCTAATTGGAAACCTTTTAATTTCTTAATTAGGTTTACCAATTTATCTTATGTCTAGTGGAAAAAACCATGAGTGTAATTATCTCTTCTTTTCTAGTATTACTAGGGATTTTCTCTTTTCCTTTCTTTCCTTTTGCAGAACAATGAAATTCCTTGCAACTTTTTCCTTTCAGTGTTCTACTGAGCAGTTTATGGATGGCAACCTGCCAAATGGTGATCCATTTTCTCAAAAACGTCGTCTGAGAACCATGCCAAGCAGGCCACACAGGCTTATCTACCGCATCAGAGTACACTCACATAATTCGTGCAAAATTATGTTTGACATTAAATTATACAACCCTTAGCATAATAATAAAAAAAAATAAATAACCCTCAAAGCAAATTAAAAATATGTTTTCCACTGGAGCAGGTTATTAGCACACTGGAAACTTGATCTTAGTCATCAATCCGTGGGCACACTTCCATTTCTAGAGGGGTTTGAAATTTCTGTCTGTGCAGAAAAAATTTCTAATTCATAAAATGAAAAATTAGCTAATAATAAGATAATTTTTCCTCCTAAACTGCTCTGTTGATGAAAACATGTCCACTGCTATCATCGAAATGAGTGACTTTTCAAATAAAGTAGTTTGTGTTACCATAAACAGAAGGGTAATGACCAATGCTGGGTTTTTGCCAAAGGAAAGAGTACCCAGCTGGCCCATCTTTCTCCCTTCCCCCCCCTCTTCTTCCTTTTCCCTCTTTCCCCTCCCTCTTTTCCTCTTTCTCTCTTTCTCCCTTTCTGTCCCTGACCCAGCCTCCCTCTATTGTCCCCTCCTTCTCTCTACTGCTGAAATAATCATTCAAATATCCCTTCTTGGGATCAGTAGATTGGTATAGCCTAAAGAGCCCAGCATAAAGAATGGAGTCCCTGTGAATCGGTACATTCTGAAGTCAGGCTCTTAATAGTAATAAACAGAACAGGTGTGGATGGTAGAAAGTGCCTCTTAGTCAAACCAGCATTTTAGATTCCAGACATTTTATATGTCTTCTCAGGTGTCACCAACTCTAAGTCCCAGGGTCAAATTGTTGGCTTCCTGTGGTAATAGGCTCACAGTTTATCCTTGGTTCTTATATATGCTCAATAAGTACTCTGACAAAGACTTAAATTTTGATGTGGTTTAAAAGGTTGTGCTTAGGTTCTGATACATAAACCCAAGAATTTGTGTTTTAGTTAAAATATTAGATGTCAAATCATTTATTGCAGTCCTGGTTGATATAAATTATTATATTGGTAAAAAAGAAGTCAAAATATCACTATTTGCTGATGATATGATAGTTTACATAAGTGACCCCAAAAATTCTACCAAGGAACTTCTACAACTCATAAACACCTTTAGGAATGTAGCAAGATACAAGACTAACTAAGAAGAATCAGTACCCCTCCTTTATACAGGTGATAAATGGGCTGAGAAAAAAATTAGAGAAACATTTGTAATGGTTTAAGTAAAAATGCTGTCATGGTCCCCAAGTGGTGGCAGTTGGCAGTGAGCCATGAGACCATGGCAGGCCACGAAGGCAGCTGGGTCCCAGGTATGAGTGCGTGTAAGAGACCTAGGTGGGATGGCATGCCATGCAGAGTGATATTGGTTATTTATTTAGTGGGGTGTAGAAGGGAAAGGGGAGAAGGGAGAAGAGCAGAGAGATAGAGGCAGAGAGAGAGAGAGAGAGAGAGAGAGAGAGAGAGAGAGAGAGAGAGAGACAGAGACGGAGACAGAGAGGGGGAAGGGGAAAAGTAGGGAGAAAGGAGAGACAGAAGTTGCCTCTTTGAGAGAGAGATGGAAAGGGAAAAGAGGCTGCCTGCCTTGGCAGTGGATGGGGTAAGGAGTGGGAGGCTTGTCTCAGACAAAGAGGGCTTGACAGACCATTACATTCCCATCTCTTTTTATAATAAAAGGGTGGGAGGTTAGGCATAACTAGTTAAAGGAATTGGGGTGGCAGATTCTCAAGACTGCTTCCTGCTTATTTGTGGGTATCGTCTTGAGGCAGGAATCTTAGAAAGCTAGGTGCTGGTCACATCTTGGGGCAGCTGGTCTCTTTGTTCCTGTCCGATGTTTGTGGTATGGAAATGTCTGGTGTCTCTTACACCTGTTTAAGGTTTTGGCAGAACAGAAGATAAAGTTAAGTGTAGAAAAACAAATTTAGGACCAAGGAATTGAGAGGGGAGTGTATCTGACCCGTTTAAGGTGGATCCATCAATTTGGTTCTTTGGAACTCACAAGAATTTTTTGGGTTTGTGAAAACATAAGTTTTAAACAGCAGCATATTTATATCAGAATGACTGTGACAGATATTTTTGCACAATGAAAAGTATTTTTAAGACTATGGAAGGCAGTGTGTGTGTGTGTGAGAGAGAGATTTGATAACTTGTATTTGTCCTTATACCTTTATAACTTGCAGGTATACATTTTAATAACTTGCATGTATATATTTTAATAACTTGCATTTGTATTTTACTGAAATTTGTTTGGTGAGGCTGTCCTTTTAAATGACAAAACCTCTCAGCTGTCAAACTGCATTAGAGATCTTTGAGAAGAATAAAATTTTACTTGAGTTATTGATTAAAAAAACGACAAAGTACTTATTGGGTTGGCACCTAAAGCTACTCTTCAGGGTCCTCCAAGGTTGCTGATGGTGGTATTTGCCTTTTATTGTTTAGCACAGGGCCTGCCAGGCTCTAGAAGATCCTGTGGGCTAAGAAATCTGTAAGAAGACAAGCCTACCTTGATCTGAGCTGCTAGATTGTTGATTCTAGTGAGTTTGTCTACTGTCTGGTGATCTTCAGTTTAGACAAAAGGCAGTTTTGCCCAGTGGTCAGTGCTTGGCAGATGAAGCAAATTGTGGATGGACGTTGTTTTATTCCCATTTGTCTTCTGTCTTCTTTGGAGGAAATAGAGTGTTGCTGCTAGGAGCCAACCTGTCTCTTTTTGTTATGAAAATGTCTTTTAATAATTAAATATTTAAATGCCATATTTCCCAGATCTCTGAGCAGTTGAGGGCTATTTATCAGGAACATCTACAGTTTAGAATCTGCCTGGAGAGCTGGATCCAAGTTTGACTGTACTGGCTCTCAATTTAACAGGTAATGCAGGGTTGGATTAAATATAAAGTACTTTTGTAAGAGACTTAAAAGTACATACCAGCTTTAATCATGAGACTTACTGTTTTTGTAGTCTGAAATGAAATGCAATGAACAGACAATTATAACATTTAACAGTAAACATAGGTGCATTTAAGTTATATGTTTGAACACACCACACACAAAGTGAACAGGAATTGGGTGAGGTGGATGCTCTTGGTGGGCCCCACCAAAGGCATGCCACTGCGCAAAACACACCTGCAACAGAATCAGCAAGAGAGATTTAGAGACAAAAACATAAACCAGAACCAGGCAGGGAATACTTTAGTAAAGATGGTGGTACTTGGTTACCTGACCTGGCTCTCAGTTAAGATGGCAGTGAAGTCACCTGACCTCAGTTTAGATGGTGGAAAAATACCCAGTTCCGGATCCTGACCCTGGAAGGGGGTGGGAGGGCCTACTGAGTCTGACAGCACCAATGTAATGGTTTAAGTAAAATGCTGCAGGTATCCAAGAGGTGACAGTGGGCAGTGGGCCATGAGACCATGGCAGGTCTTGAAGGCAGCCAGGTCCCAGGAAGGAGGCCATGTGCTAAGTGAGAGACTGTGTCAGATAGGCACACCATGCAGAGTGAAGTTGGATATTGATTTAGTGGGTTATGGAAGGGAAGGGGAGAAAGGGGAAGAGCAGAGAGAGAGGCAGAGAGAGAGAGAGAGAGAAAGAGAAAGAGAGAAAGAGAAACAGAGAGAGAAACAGAGAGGGGGAATGGGAGAAGTGGGAAGAAGGGAGAGATAGAAGCTGCCTCTTTGAGAGAGAGATGGAAAGGGAAAAGACTCAGGCTGCAGGCAGGAAGGAAGATCTGCCTGTCTCAGGGGTGGACAGGGGAGGGAGTGGGAAGGGCTTGTCTCAGACAAGGAGGGCTTGACAGACCTTTATAAACATCACCCTTCACAATAGCCCCAAATAACATAAAATATCTTGCAGTAACTGTGGAGGCCCAAAAATGTGAGCCTATTTTCATGTTGACCAAAGGTCAGAGAATTAGGACTTACCTCTAGTTCCTTCAAGGTTATTGTGTTTCTACCTCAAACAAAGGTCCCACCTAGATTTAGACCAGAGAGTTCTGCTCTCTCAAGGTTACTGTCAACAGGTGTGGCTAATAGCCAGACCTTGAATTTTAAGTATAGAGAAGTAGATATGTTTCTACCTCAAACAAAAGTCTAAGGATCCAACTAAGGCTTCCTTTCCCTTATGGAGATAACTTTGGCTTCCATCCAGGGAGTGGTTTGCCTGTATGATGTTTTGGTCTAGGGTATGAGTGTGACTTGTTTTGTTCTAGCAACAGAATGTTTAACTGTGGATGTAGCCCATGGCCTTCAATTGGTATGTTCATTTCCTTGTATCATGTTAATGTAGCTTTAGGGGTGTTTTAAGTAGTTGGAAATTAAATGTGGGTGAAATTTAGTACTCACTG